>NW_022436952.1:31463228-31488228 GCF_009761245.1 Sapajus apella
CTCTTGTTACCCAGGCTGGAGTGCAATGGCGCGATCTCGGCTCACCGCAACCTCCGCCTCCTGGGTTCAGGCAATTCTCCTGCCTCAGCCTCCTGAGTAGCTGGGATTACAGGCA
Organism: Sapajus apella; assembly: GCF_009761245.1. Classification (NCBI taxonomy): domain Eukaryota; kingdom Metazoa; phylum Chordata; class Mammalia; order Primates; family Cebidae; genus Sapajus; species Sapajus apella. The sequence continues at coordinate 31,463,344 of NW_022436952.1, forward strand.
CGCACCACCATGCCCAGCTGATTTTTTGTATTTTTAGTAGAGACGGGGTTTCACCATGTTGACCAGGATGGTCTCGATCTCTTGACCTCGTGATCCACCCGCCTCAGCCTCCCAAAGTGCTGGGATTACAGGCTTGAGCCACCGCGCCTGGCCTATTTTCTTAAATATATAGAAAAATAGAGATGGAGTTTTCCGATGTTGTCCAGGCTGGTCTGAAACTCCTGGACTCAAGAGATCTGTCCACCTTAGCCTCCCAAAGTGCTAGATTACAGGTGTGAGCCATCGTGCCCAGCCAGTTTTAGGTTTACTGACGTTGCAAACGTAGTACAGAGAGTTCCCAAATGCCCTTCATCCCGCTTCCCCAAATGTTAACACCTTACATTATAGTACATTTGTCAAAATTAAGAAATGAACATTGGCTGGGTGTGGTAGCTCTTTCCTGTAATTTACTTTGAGAGGGTGTGGTAGGAGAATCGTTTGAGTCCGGGAGTTTGAGACCAGCCTGGGCAATCTAGCGAGACCCCATTGCTACAGAAAAATTTAAAAATTAGGTAGGTGTGGTTGCACATGCTTGTATTCTTAGCTACATGGGTTGGGGAGGCAGGAGGATTGCTTGAGTTCAGGAGTTTGAGGTTACAGTCAGCCATGTTCACACCAGTGCACTCCAGCCTGGTTGACACAGCAAGACTGTATCTCAAAAAAAGGAAGAAAGAAATGAACATTGCTTTAATACTAGTAACTATAGATTTTACTCAGATTTCTCTGGATTTTCCCCAAATGTCCTTTTCTGTTCCAATATCCAATTGGGGATCCCACATTGCATTTAGTCATAATGTTTTCTCCAATCTGTGACAGTTTCTTAGGCTTTCCTCGTTTGTGACCTTGACAGGTTGAAATGTGTTTTGTACAGTGTCTCTCAATTTTATCTTCGTAGGTTTGATATTTTATCATGATTAGATTTGGATTATAGGTGTTTAGGTGGAAGAACAGAGTTGAAGTGCCTTCTCATTTTATTGTATCAGATTAACACTGGTGATGTTAAAAAATGAGCAGCCACACACAAGAGATGCATGATGCAGGGTGTGTGTGGAAGGGGGCACGGAGCTTTCCTGTCCTCTCTGGGTACACCCTCCAGGTGTTCAGCAATCCGGAAGCTTCTCTCTATCATTTCTTATTATTTGTTTGATTTTTAAAAACTGGATTGTTTGTCTTACAGATGTTAGTACAGTCTGGATTTTGTTGATTAATGTGTTCCTCTGTCTTCTTTGTTTCCTATAAATTAGTAGTTACATTTAATGACTACTTCAGATTCTTTTAGGATCATTGTTGGATCTGCTCGTTCACCAAGGATTGCAAAACATTAATCTTTTAATTCTATCACCCATTTTAATTTATGAGTTAGAAATTTCTCATTGTTATGTGGTCCCTCTGAATAAAGTTTGTACGGGAAAGGAAAGATAAATGGTGATTACTTCCCATTATTTACTGTGTTTGAAAATATGCATTGGCTCCTTAGCATCCTCTACATATTTAAAATATTTGGTGTGTTTCAATCCTTTGTGATTATTATCCTTATTGATGCTCAAAATACTCCATTTTTAGGTAACAGGAGCCTCTGTAAGTTGACTTCTGAATCTTTTTGATACGACCTTTATAGTCTTTAAGAGCTTCTTTGCTGCTGGGCGCAGTGGGTCACGCCCGTAATTCCAGCACTTTGGGGGGCTGAGGGTGGATCACCTGAGGTCAGGAGTTTGAGACCAGCCTGACCAACATGGAGAAACCCTGTCTCTATTAAAAATACAGAATTAGCTGGGCGTGGTGGCACATTCCTGCAATCCCAGCTACATGGGAGGCTGAGGCAGGAGAAATGCTTCAACCTGGGAGGCGAAGGTTGCAGCCCCATTGCTCTCCAGGCTGGGCAGCAAAAGCGAAACTTTGTCTCAAAAAAAAGAAGAGCTTTGCTTTTCCAGTATGACAGAATGTTCTAGTCTGGTCTTATACATTTCCTGACCCATTAGCTTTTTCTTTAAGGAGTTCTGGTTCCTTTTAGTCGGAATAGTATTTAAAGACTACAAACTGGGTAGTAGAAGTGCCCATTCCTACTGGGTTGGTCATTTTTTTAGACTTTTTCAATGAACAGTGTTAGGAAATTACGAGTGAGTTCATAATAAAAGTTTAAATTTAAATATAAGACTACAAGGGTTTTCTTTGTTTGTTTTTTGGTTTTTCTGAGACAGAGTTTCTTGCCCAGGCTGGAGTGCAGTGGTACAGTCTCAATTCACTGCAGACTCTACCTCCTGGATTCAAGAGATCCCCCCGCCTCAGCCTGCCAAGTAGCTGGAACCACTGGTGTACACCACCATGCCCAGCTAATTTTTGTAGTTTATGTAGAGACGGGGTTTTGCCATGTTGCCCGGGCTGGTCTTGAACTCCTGAGCTCAAGCAGTCCACCCACCCAGATCTCCCAAAGTGCTGGGACCACAGGTATGGGCCAGCACTCCCAGCTAATTTTTGTAGTTTTTGTAGAGATGGGGGTTTTGCTATGTTGCCCAGGCTGGCCTCAAACCTCTGAGCTCAAAAAATCCACCCATCTAGGGCTCCCAACATGCTGTGATTACAGGTATGAGCCACCATGCCTGGCCAACTACAAGGTTTTTGTATAACCTCACAGATTTTACAGCTAGATTTTTTTTTTTCTCCAAGCCAAAAATTACACTTGAGTAACACTAACCAACGTAATTATTTATTTGATTTACCTCATAACCTATACATATACAGTAATCTCAAAATAACTGCCAATACTAAAGAATGATTTAATATTTGGCAATTTCTTTTGTTTTTGAGGTATATCCTACTTAGAGATATTTAGTAAAATTACAGTGTTTCAGAATCACTTGAAATAGTTCCTTTCTGTGTGTTTATGCCTTCAAATTGATTTTCAAGTTTGTTACATTTTGTGTTTTATTCTTAAGATTTTGAAATTTATTTTTATTTTTTGGGACAGAGTCTCGCTTTGTCACCCATGCTGGAGGGCAGTGGTGCAATCTTGGCTCGCTGCAGCCTCCGCCTTCTGGGGGTCAAGCAGTTCTCCTACCTCAGCCTCTCGAGTAGCTGGGACTATAGGTGTGTGCCACCATACCTGGCTAATTTTTGTATTTTTAGTAGAAATGGGGTTTCACCATTTCTATGGGGTTGGCTAGCCTCTTCTTGAACTCCAGACCAATCAGAAAAGTTGGGCTTCTATCCCTCTTCTTTCTACCCTGTTCTCTTTCTTCTTCCCCATAGGTAACCTTAAACAAAAAACAAAAAAAAAAGTGTGGTTTATTCTTCCATTTAAAAAAATACTGGCCGGGCGCGGTGGCTCACGCCTGTAATCCCAGCACTTTGGGAGGCCGAGGCGGGTGGATCACGAGGTCAAGAGATCGAGACCATCCTGGTCAACACGGTGAAACCCCGTCTCTACTAAAACTACAAAAAAAAAATCAGCTGGGCACAGTGGTGCGTGCCTGTAATCCCAGCTACTCAGGAGGCTGAGGCAGGAGAATTGCCTGAACCGAGGACGCGGAGGTTGCGGTGAGCCGAGATCGTGCCATTGCACTCCAGCCTGGGTAACAAGAGCGAAACTCCGTCTCAAAAAAAAAAAAAAAATACATACATATTTGTATTTTCCTCTTTCTTAGCTAAATGGGAACATACTAAAATATTTATTTCTACCTCTGTGTTAAGTTTAAAAATGTATATATATCTGCATGAATTGCATGGCATTTATAGGTGATATGGAAGCCCTTCTAGCTAATTGTGGAAATGAGTGGGAGAGGTAGACAACTAATAAGAATATACTTTAGGTATCTCTCATCATTCAACTATGAACTAGTATTACAGTTGAGGTTCCTAGATTCCTTTTTTTATTTTTGAGATGGAGTCTCGCTGCGACGCCTAGGCTGAAGTGCAATGGTGCAGTCTTAGCTCACTGCACCCTCTGTTTCCCGGATTCAAACGATCCTCCTGCCTCAGCCTCCCGAGTAACTGGGACTACATGCCCAACTAAGTTTTTTATTTTTAGTAGAGATGAGGTTTCACCGAATTGGCCAGACTGGTCTCGAACTCCTGACCTCAAGTGATTGCCCGCCTGGGCCTTCCAAAGTGCTGGGATTATAGGCATGAGACACCATGCCTGGCCCCTAGATTCCATTTTTATCTCTGTTCTTAAGTAAAACTTTTTTCTCCTTAGACCTCAGATTTTCCTGTCCTTGACCCCAGCTGGACTGCTCAAGAAGAAATGGCCCTTTTAGAAGCTGTGATGGACTGTGGCTTTGGAAATTGGTAAGAACTTCGTGTTAAGAGTTGTCCTGCCCTAGTGGGCTCAGAAGAGAAGCTGTTGTTGAAGAGTAAAGGAAGGAACCTCAGGAAGAGAAAATATGTATTGCTTTCTTATCAACACGTGATTTAGAGACAAGTTTGTCCCTTTTGGACATTATTTTTCCAATGCCAAAATGTGTCACAAGAATATGGGATGTTTAGTGGTCCATAACTGAACCACTTTCGATGTATCACCAATGGAAAGATTGATTATTCCTTTCTGAATAGTAGGGAAGTTTAGTTTCGTTAGTTATTGCTCCCTTCTGATTTTATGCATTTTTGTTGGTTATAGATGCCCTAGTCATTTAAGTGAATTGGACTTTACCTAGATGGTCATACCTAAGATTCAAGTTTCACAGGCTTTCTGATAACGTTCTGTGTTTTTAGCTTTCCTGCCTTAGTCCAAGACTGGCTGAATTGAACATCACTCATTGCTGTTGCCCTAGGGGGCAGCACCACTTAATAATAATACCACCACTTTAATTTTTACCTTTGGGAACGCTTTCATATGGATGATTTTATTTTATGAACTAGATAGCGGAGGCATTATTGAATATATTTTGTTCACATATTATCTGAAGCCTAGGGGGTTGAAATGATTTCTCATAATTGCATAACTTATTATTGAAGGACTCTTAATTAGGTCCTCCCTGTCCTGACTTGGTAGTGTATATAATCTTTCTTGGTGTTCATTAGAATAAACTCTGCTGCCTCCCTGAAGTCCAAGGACCTGAAAAAGGAGACCTGAATTTATTTCACATTTTGCTTGTATTCATTCATTCATTCTTTATTAAGCATCATAAAATATTGTGTACAATGAGGAATACCAAAGGAGGTAGAAAAGTAATCACTTGTGAGGAGCTTGCTAGTCATCTTTAGCCTAGTTTTTAAAGTTTTGCTTACCATCATCTCTAAAATAGGCTAATCTTCTCTGTCTGTTCTCCTCTCTTAACAAAGAACACAAAAAAGATACAGCTTCTCTACTCTACTCACTGTGGATAAGGCACTAAATTTGGCAGTGAGTGGGCTAGAGCCAAGAATTATGAGATGCATCCTGCCTTCAGGAAGCTTTTAGTTTAGCAGGGGGACTCAAAATATCTGTACAAGTGATTGAAGTACACAAAACAGAATACAGTGAGTGATGCCTTAGGGGAGGACAAGTGAAGCGTTGTGGAAAAAAGACCTTGAGGAGAGGACTTCCACCTCTACCTCTCCATTACCTTGGCTCAAGTCAGGGCTCTTTTTTTTTTCCCAAATTGAGACAGTCTCACTTTATCACCCAGGCTGAAATGCAGTGGTGCAATCACAGCTCACTGTAACCCTGAACTCCTGGGCTCAAGGGATTTTCTCTCCTCAGAACTCCCAAGAAGTTGGAACAATAGGTGTGTGCCACCATACTCAGCTAATTTTAAATTTTTATTATTATTTAAAGACAGGATCTTGCTCTGTCGCTCAGGCTGGAGTACAGAACATGATCTCAACTCACTGCGTCTTCGACCTTCTGGGCTCAAGTGACGCTCCCCATTCAGGCTTCCGAGTAGCTGGGACTACACATGTGCAACCATCCCCAGCTAATTTTTGTATTTTTTGTTGAGATAAGATTTTACCACGTTGCCCAGGCTGGTCTTGAACTCCTGGGTTCAAGTCATCTTCTCATCTTGGCCTCCCAAAGTGCTGAAACAGGTGTGCACCACCGTGCCTGGCCAGATTCTTAAGCAAGTTTATTAATTCTCTTGGACCTAATTTTTTCTTCTTTGAAATTGAGTTAATAACAATACCCATACCACAAATTTAATACACGGTTTAACTTAAATTCTGTTGTGAATATTTCTAACTCAGTGTCTGGCATCTCACAGCACTAGTAAAGAAATGTTTACATGAGTGTTTTGTAAACCATAAGATATTATGCAAAATAAAATTATATTTCTGTATATTTTTAACGTTCTGAAGTCACTACTTATTATTTATAGCAATTATTTCTCTAGGGCTTAGCTCACAGGAGAATTTACAGATTTTCCCGTCATCATCTTTAAATGGAAAGGAAAGGACTTCTTAGTCATTATTTCTGTGTCTCAGACTAGCAAGATTTGGAACATCAGATTACACCAATCTAGGCTTATGTTTGTCTTATTGTTCTGCTGATACCTTCATGATACCAGTTTAGAAATAGCAGAGTGCAGTCATTATGTGGATATGACTTAAAATATTGAAAGAGCAAATGATGCTTTTACTATTATGTATAAATTAGAGTACTACTTTCTTCTTTCTTTTTCCTGACAATCCTCTAGGCAGGATGTAGCCAATCAAATGTGCACCAAGACCAAGGAGGAGTGTGAGAAACACTATATGAAGCATTTCATCAATAACCCTCTGTTTGCGTCTACCCTGCTGAACCTGAAACAAGCAGAGGAAGCAAAAACTGCTGACACAGCCATTCCATTTCACTGTAAGTGCCTCCCTATCTTGATAAGAGACACTTTGCTCATCCTTGGGCCTTGTTTCAGTAGCAGATAAACAGTGATTTGATGAGTTGGACAATTAATAATATCATGGAAGATAGGAGGACTTAGTATGGCAACTATTAAGAGTCACGATTGGCCTGGCGCAGTGGCACATGCCTGTAATCCCAGCACTTTGGGAGGCCAAGGCAGGCTGATCACTTGAGGTCAGGAGTTCAAGACCTGCCCGGCCAACATGGCAAAACTCTGTCTCTACTAAAAGTCTAAAAGTTAGCTGGGCATGGTAGCACACAACTGTAATCCTAGCTATTCAGGAGGCTGAGGCAGGAGAATCACTTGAACTAGGAAGGCGGAGGTTGCAGTGAGCCAAGATCATGCCACTGCACTTCAGCCTGGGTGACAGAGTGAAACTCCATCTCAAAAAAAAAAAAAAGAATCAGGATCATAATGTGGCAAGGAAGGAACATATTCTAAGGGTCAAGAGTTCTATATAGGACATCAAGGTGCTTGAAGCCAATGTGTAGTTCCACGTACCGTGAGTCCTTTGAACATATCAGTTAATGTCATTGCTTTCTTTTGTAAAATAAGATGTCAAAAAGGGAATATTGTTTCTATGCTGTTCTGAGTACAAGTTTTTTTGTAATCTCTTTGGAGAGTTTATAATCATAGATATGAGTTGCTTAGAGAATACAGTATTTGACTCATTATTATTAATTGCCCCAGTGTCGCTCCCAAGAAGCAATTTGTTATCTTTGTTCACTTGGTTGTGGCAGTGATAGCGAACTTTTTAATCTCATGTGCTTCTGGGACCAGTGGGTCTCTTAATAAAATATAACCAAAAACACGATGAATTATAAATGACCATCTTTCCTGAATGACTCTGAGGGCACAAGTAATGAAATAAGAATGGTTTCCCTTCCCTTTCTCTTTCCTCATACCCTCTAGAAACAGTTTTATAGTTGACTAACTTAAAGGCTGGTGATACCTCCCTTTTTTTTTTTTGAGAGGTTGCAGTAAGTACACTCTATACTCACTGCAACCTCCACCTCCTGGGTTCAAGCAATTGTGCCTCAGCCTCCTGAATAGCTGGTACCACAGGCGCATGCCATCACAGCTGGCTAATTTTTTGTGTTTTTAGTAGAGATGGGGTTTTGCCATGTTAACTAGGCTGGTCTCAAACTCCTGACCTCAGGTGATCTGCCTGCCCACCTCAGCCTCCCTAAGTGCTGGGATTACACATGTGAGCCACTCCCAGCTGATACCACCTATTTGGATAGCACTTTGATGTTAGCATTTTGTTCTCAAATCCATTAGACCATTTATTTCCCAACAGCAACCCAGTGAGCTGGGCAAAGCAAGTGCTTTTGTTTTACACACTAGGAAGCCAATTCAGAAAGGTTAGTTTGTGCAGGGTCATGGGACTAGTGTGTGTTACAGCTGGGACTTAATTCAAGCTAACTTCCAATTCCAGTGTTTGGTTTTTTTATCCCCTTTGGGTTTTTTTTTTTCTTTTTGCCTCTCAGTTGGATGAGTTTTGTAAATTGAGATTAGTCCTAAGGGGGAAGGGAGCTGAAGTTAACGGTAAATATTTAGGTTCTGTAATATTAAAAGAAAAAAGTCATGGTTTCCTTTCATTTTAGGAAAACAAAAATCGGAAGAAGTTTCTCTATATTTCCTTAAAGGATTACTTGAGTTAGTTTTTCTTTTTAAAAAATCTGTTCCCATAATACTTAATCTTTTTCACTTTTCCTTTTAGAAAAACCATTTTAAGTTTTACTTATTATTGGACTATTTTTATGTCATTTTTTTCATGCCAATATTGTATTAATTAACTCAGAAAACTTCTAAATTCTTCCAGCTACAGATGACCCTCCCCGACCTACCTTTGACTCCTTGCTTTCTCGGGACATGGCCGGGTACATGCCAGCTCGAGCAGATTTCATTGAGGTAGGAGAAACGTGTTTTTAGCACAAAGTAGGAAAAACTTGTTTTTATTTCTCTTGAGCCTTCTGTCTCACCATAGATACCATACAACTAAAAGGAGATTTTTTTCAAAGTACTATAATTTATAGAGCCTTTAGACAGCCACATTTTTTTACGTGAGTGCCTTTTCTCATTTGAAACATTTTCACATATGGAACAGTAAAAGTTCTTTAAACAAAAAACCTGTTTCTGGGCCGGCCATGGTGGCTCATGCCTGTAATTCCAGCACTTTGGGAGGTCAAGGAGGGCAGATCATGAGATCAAGAGATCGAGACTATCCTGGCCAACATGGTGAAACCCTGTCTCTACTAAAAATACAAGAATTTGCTAGACGTGGTAGTGCATGCCTGTAGTCCTAACTACTTGGGAGGCTGAGGCAGGAGAATCACTTGAACGCAGGAGGTGGAGGTTGCAGTAAGCCGAGATTGCAGCCACTGCAATCCAGCCAGGTGACAGAGTGAGACTCCATCTCAAAACAACACAAAATTTTAAAAACCCTGTTTCTGGCTGGGCACAGCACAGTGGCTCACACCTGTAATCCCAACACTTTGGGAGCTGAGAATGGAGGATTGCTTGAGTCCAGGGGTTTGAGACCAGCGTGGGCAACATAGTAAGACCGTGTCTCTACAAATAAAAAATTAGCTTGGCATGGTGGTACATGCCTGTAGTCTCAACAACTTGGGAGGCTGAGATGGGAGGATCACTTGAGCCTGGGAGGTTAAGGCTACAGTGAGTGGTGATCATTCCACTAAACTGTACCCTAGACAACAGAGCAAGACCCTGTCTCCAAAAAATCAAACAAACAAAAAACCCCGAGAAAAGCCATTTCTTAAGTTGCATCAGTGCTGGCTTCCACTTTCTTAGGTATGAAATTTCTGTAGTCTGGTTCTTGTACACCTACGGGCTTTCAAGATTGTACTGTATCAGGGATTGGCAGACATTTTTTATTAAAGGCCAGATAGTAAATATTTTAGGTTTTGTATGCTATAAAGTTTCTGTTGTAACTACACTTTGTCATCATTGTGCTAAAGCAGCATGGGATAATACAAGAAAAATGAGTATGCCTGTGTTCCAGTAAAACTTTATGTACAAAAACAGGCAGTAGACTGGATAGTAGTTTACTGACTCCTGTCGTATATCCACAGGTATATAAAGAATGACGAATGTGTATAAAAAGTGTATGTTCCTTGCTCAGCCGTGAAATTAAAAGTCATGTGAATGTAGCCACAAGTCTCTTGATTTATCATCTAATTCACATCTTGAAAGATAGCTTGGCCAAGTGCAGTGGCTTACACCTGTAAATCCCAGCACTTTGGGAGGCTGAGGCAGGTGGACTGCTTGAGCTCAAGAGTTTGATACCAGCTGGGCGCGGTGGCTCAAGCCTGTAATCCCAGCACTTTGGGAGGCCGAGGTGGGTGGATCACGAGGTCAAGAGATCGAGACCATCCTGGTCAACATGGTGAAACCCCATCTCTACTAAAAATACAAAAAATTAGCTGGGCATGGTGGTGCGTGCCTGTAATCCCAGCTACTCAGGGGGCTGAGGCAGGAGAATTGCCTGAACCCAGGAGGCGGAGGTTGCAGTGAGCCAAGATGGCGCCATTGCACTCCAGTCTGGGTAACATGAGTGAAACTCTGTCTCAAAAAAAAAAAAAGAGTTTGATACCAGCCTGGGCAACATGGCAAAAGTCCGTTTCTACAAAAAAAAAAAAAAAAAAAAAACCCAAAACCAAAAATTACCTGGGTATGGTGGCACATGCCTGTAGGCCCAACTGCTTGAGAGGCTAAGGCAAGAGGATCACTTGAGCATGGGGGTTTGAGGCTGCAGTGAGCCAAGATCACCCCACGGCACTCCAGCCTGAGTGACAGAGTGAGACCCTGTCTCCAAAAAAAAAAAAAAAAAAAATGTAGTCCAAGATCTTGAAGATAACTTGAAAGTTTAGCAAACTACAGGCAGTTTTGCTCGTGACACCCAGGTCAGCATTTTGTTCATGGTCAGTAATACTGTAAGAACTGCCCTGTAGACTCTATACCCATGCATTATACTCATTGAATAGAATATGAACAAATCTACCCATTGAACTGTATAAGTGGTATTACTGAATAAACAGACCCCCTCAAAAGATAAAAGGTAGATTATTAAATACCGTTTTCTTGCCTAAATATTTAAAAGTCTAATCAAGTTAAATATTCTGAGAAATGAACTGACTTTATTTCTTTCAGCGATAGGATCTTGCTCTATTTTCTAGGCAGTCTTGAACTCCTGATCTTGAGTGATCTTTCCACCTATACCTCCTGAGTAGCTGGGATTACAGGTGCATGCCACTGTGCCTGGCTCAGACTAATTTTAGTTTTTAGAGCAATATGTTTAGCTTTACTCCTAAACTCATAACTATTCCAATTTTCTCTTGTCACTACTGCTTGTAAGCCTCTTAGACTTCCTATTACCTGTGTCAGTATTGTGGCCTTTTACCCTATTTAGTTTTTTTTTTTTTTTTGGTGACAAAGTCTCACTCTGTCACCAGGCTGGAGTGAAGTGGTGCTATTTTGGCTCACTGCAACCTCCGCCTCCCAGGTTCAAGGGCTTATCCTGCCTTTGCCTCCTGAGTAGCTGGGATTACAGGTGTTTGTGCCAATATGACCGACTAATTTTTGTAGTTTTAGTACAGTTGGGGTTTTACCATGTTGGTCAGGCTGGTCTCAAACTCCTGACCTTGCGATCTTTCTGCTTCATCCTCCCAAAGTGCTGGGATTACAGGCGTGAGCCACTGTGCCTGGCCTATTTAGTCTTTTTTAACAAGTGTTTGCTGATGTATTTTCTGTTTACTTCTAAAGCATGTCTACTATAAAGACATTAATCAAAGCTGATGGGTTTGGGGTGGGGATTTTTTTGTTCCTCCAAACAGGAATTTGACAATTATGCAGAATGGGACTTGAGAGACATTGATTTTGTTGAAGATGACTCGGACATTTTACATGGTAACAGTTTACTTTGTCAAATGTTTATTGAGCACCAACTATGTGATGACACTGTCTTGGGTACTAGGAGTTGAAGGATGAATAAAACATATCCCCTGCCCTTACAGAATTAAAAATCTAGTGGTTAAGTTGCTGAACTTACTGTTGTTGGATTTTGACAACAGTGAATAAAATTTATAATGAGGATAAAAATATTGAGCATATAATAGTAGTTGGAAATACCCATTGGACTTTGTGATCGTTCTTTTATCCAAGTCTACACTAAGGTAATTGTCTACGCTAAGGTAATTGTCTACACTAAGGTAATTGGGTAAATCGCCCTCACTTGCCTTCTTAGAAGGAGGGGAGGCCGGGCGCGGTCTCTACTAAAAATACAAAAATTAGCTGGGCATGGTGGCTCACGCCTGTAGTTCCCACTACTCGGGAGGCTAAGGCAGGAGAATTGCTTGAACCCAAACCCAGGAGGCGGAGGTTGCCGTGAGCCGAGATCGCGCCATTGCACTCCAGCCTGGGTAACAAGAGCGAAACTCCGTCTCAAAAAAAAAAAAAAAAAAAAAAAAAAGGAGGGGAATCAGTTTGAATTCTTGGGACTTCAGTAGCAACTGCTAATGTTAAATGTTCACTATATTTTATTACCCCAAATTTCCCATAGCAAGGAAAAGAATGGAAATTTCTCAAGATCTTGTTTTTAGGCCCAAATGGGGGATTTCTTGTTTCTCAGGACTGTTGAATTTTCAACACTGCTGAATTCTTTTTTTTTTTTTTTTTTTCTTTTTGAGACAGTCTCGCTCTGTCATCCAGGCTGGAGTGCAGTGGTACAATCTCGGCTCACTGCAACCTCCGCCTCCCAGGTTCAAGAGATTCTTGTGCCTCAGCTTCCCTAGTAGCTGGGATTACAGGTTTCTGCTGCCATACCCAACTAATTTTTGTATTTTTATTAGAGATGGGGTTTTGCCACGTTGGCCAGGCTGGTCTCAAACTCCTAACCTCAAGTGATCTGCTCGCCTTGGCTTCCCAAAGTGCTGGGATTACAGGCGTGAGCCACCATGCCTGCCCCAATATGCTGAATTCTAATCTTTGATTAGCCCTCTAAGGGTTTGTGTTAACTCTTTTCCTAAAACTTAAGTGGTGAATGCCACGGGACTGTTAAGAGTAGATGATTAGACTTTGAGTCTCTTTTTTTCCTTCTTTCCATTTTCAGTGAACTACATACTAATATATACTAATACTACATAATAATCCCCAATCCTTTTTTTTTTATTTTAGTTGAGAATTGAATATGATGCAGATCAGTAATGCTCTATTGGAATCTATATTTCCCCAACAGCATCATTATTTCTGTTAAACTTACATCCCAGGCAGGACATAAAGTAGAACGCTTGTTAAATTAGAAATCAGGTTGTCATGTTGCATGAACTGGTACACTGTCCCTAAAAGGGGAACTTGATTCTTTTCTCTCCATAGAAGAGCTACCTGGATATTTGTTTTACCAGATATAAGATAAAGAAGTAGTCCTCATAAAAAATTTTACCTTAAGAAATTTTTCTCTACACATTTCTTGAGCAATGCTTTTTTCTTTCTGCAAAATTTTATTCCTCCTCTTCTCCCACACAGCTTTAAAGAAAGTCAGAGTGATGCAGATTGAACTAAAAGAGGAAAGCTTGAAAGCAAACTACTTTAGCATTCACTAAATCCATTGTATTTGTTCAGTCTTCCATGTCAGTCTCTTCTTTTCAATCCCAGTGACTCATGTTGTCTTTTCTCGCCTCTTGTGGTGTTTCCTTTGAAGGTAGTATGCAGACTGCCATTCAGTATTTCTCCTCATACGCACCAGCTTTAATTAAAATGGTACTGTTTTCTGGCTTGTATCTTTCTTATAGAAAGCCAGACTACTCTATGCAAAAGGGGCAGCTTCATAAATATCATTCTTTTAGATACTGTTCAAAAATACTAAATTTTTGGCTGGGAATGGTGGCTCACACCTGTAATCCCAGCACTTTGGGAGGCCGAGGCTGGATGATCTGTTGAGGCTGGGAGTTCATGCATGACCAGTCTGGACAACACAGTGAGATCCTGTCTCTAAAAAAAAAAAAAAAAAAAAAAAAAGCCCTTAAAACAAATTTTATTACTGTTTTTCTTCCTCCTCCTCCCTGGTTTTTATTTTTACTTATATATTTATTTTTTACAAATTTTTAAAGTCAACATCTATAATGTTAATAATGGCTGAATCACTTCTCTAGAGCCTAATCCAGGTCTTCATTCATACTTCTCAACATTATTAAGAAAACTAGTGATGGTCGGTATTTAATTTTGTTCTTTGTGGGAGCAGGGCTTACAGTTCCTTCCAGTGCACTTGGGGTCCTTTTTGTAATTAAGTGGGGATTAAAAAAAAACAGAAGCAATTGATTGATTAGCAATTTATAGTTCAGTTAGCTTTTCAAACCCATAACATACTTAAGGTATTTGTATTCTCCCTGAAGTTTCTATAGCCCTGGAAATTATTGATTTTCATTTGAACTGGAACTGAAGCATTAATCTTTATACATAGTAGTTTTAACACAGCATAAATAACAATTCTTTCTCCCCTCCTCCATAGTAAACTATAAGATGTTTAGATGAGTGTTTTTATTTTTTATTTATTCTTTTTGAGACAGAGTCTCACTGTGTCACCCAGGCTGGAGCACAGTAGCATGATCTTGGCTCATTGCAACCTCTGCCTCCCGGGCTCAAATGATTCTCGTGCCTCAGCCTCTGGCATAGCTGGGATCACAGGCATGTGCCACCATGCCCAGCTAATTTTTATATTTTTAGTAGAGGTGGGTTTTGCCATGTTTGCAAGGCTGGTCTCAAACTCCTGGCCTCAACTGATTTGCCCACCTCGGCCTCCCAAAGTGCTAGGATTACAGGTATGAGCCACTGTGTCTGGCCCTAAATCAATGCTTTTAAAAAGGTGATAACACTTTAGATTTGGGTATAGTGGCTCACACATGTAATCCTAACACTTTGGGAGGCCAAAGCAGGAGGATTTCTTGAGCCCAGGAGTTCAAGATCAGCCTAGACAACAAAATGAGACCCTCCCCCCGACCTCTAAACAATAAAAAAGATTATAACATTTTAAAGAAGCTCGTCAGCACTACAGATCAAAGGAATGACTTGCTCATGCCACAGAGAGGTACTTTGTTTACAGCTCTGAGTTCTTACAGTAGCCCCTGTGGCAGCATTACTATGTCCCCGACATAGTAATGTGACAGCACATTGTCCCCGAGCTGTCTCTCCCAGAACACTCAGTAAAGTGCACTAGGAGCCCAAGGAAATTCAGGAAGAAATGAAAAAGAGCTTTATAAGCACACCTGGAACAGAGAGAGGGGCACAGATTTTGTGGAAATCAGGACACTGATTCAGCCTCAAGCTTGCTTCTGAGTCACTGCGTAATCGTGAGTAAGTCCTTGGAATCTTGCGTGCTATTTCTTTGCGCCCTCTGCCATTAAAGAAGAAGTGACACCAATTAGTCAGAGTGTAAATGTCTCTAATGAAAGATGGTACATAATTCAGATTGGTGTTATTACCATTCCATTATACCATTATGCTTTTAACATTACTGAGCATTAACAACATTCTTTTTTTTTTTTTTTTTTTTTTTTGAGACGGAGTTTCGCTCTTGTTACCCAGGCTAGAGTGCAACGGCGCGATCTCGGCTCACTGCAACCTCCTCCTCCTGGGTTCAGGCAATTCTCCTGCCTCAGCCTCCTTAGTAGCTGGGATTACAGGCACGCGCCACTATGCCCAGCTAATTTTTTGTATTTTTAGTAGAGATGGGGTTTCACCATGTTGACCAGGATGGTCTCGATCCACCCACCTCGGCCTCCCAAAGTGCTGGGATTACAGGCGTGAGCCACCGCGCCCGGCAACAACATTCTTTTTATGGTCCCTCCTTTAGAACTACTGGAAGGTTGCAGACTGTAGCTGGGTTTTATATTTAAAACCTATCCAGAATATCAGCTGATAACACCAAGACCTTTTCTTTACCCACACAAAGATTTTTGCCTTGAATCATGGAATTTGTTTAATAAATTTGGTTTGCATGGTTCATTAGAGAGTCCTGGGATGCAATGGAGGGATAATTAATTGCATTGCAACCATACCAGAAGGCTTTCAGAATGTATTTCAGATGGATACTGCACAGTGAAGCAGTATCCATCGGAAAAAAGAAGTTCCATGATCCCTAACTGGTGTTTACTCATATTTTATTGAAATAAGCAGAAATTTTTGGTTCAGAAAGAGATACAGAAGACTTCCATCTTAGAACTCTCGTTTTGTGTATGTTGTGAGATCTCAATGCACAAGCTTAGTGTAGTTTCTTCTTGCTGCCATCTCTTTCCCTATCTCCTTTCACTTGTAAAAATCCTTCCTAAATGGCCAGGTGTAGTGGCTCATGCCTGTAATCCCAGCACTTTGGGAGGCCGAGGTGGGTGAATCACGAGGTCAGGAGTTCAAGACCAGCCTGACCAAGATGGTGAAACCCCATCTCCACTAAAAATACAAAAAATTAGATGGGTGTGGTGGTGGATGCCTGTAATCCCAGCTACTTGGGAGGCTGAGGCAGAGAACTGCTTGAACCCAGGAAACTGAGGTTGCGGTGAGCCAAGATCGCATCACTGCACTCCAGCCTGGGCAACAGAGCAAGACTCTGTCTTAAAAAAAAAAAAAAAAAAAAAATCCTTCCTAAATTTTGGAGTACTCTTTCCCTGAGTTTCTCAAGATCTTAAAATTCTCGTTATAGTGTCTTCTAAGTCATTGTTGTACCATAACCCAGGCAAGCAAGAGATACGATAAGCTCCTCCTATGTGCTGGGTCTGTGTTTTCAGTACTTCTCAGGGCTGCACATTAGTACAGTTTACAGTACAGTTTACTCTCCCTCTGTCTGGAAAGGTTATTTCAGCAAGTTTTCTCTCCTAGGTGTGATCCGTGAACTCCTTCACCTCCCACTGTGTTTTTCAAATTATATTTCTTTGGTGCATATTATTAGCCTTTAAATCCTTTAACAATTAGTAGATCAGAAATCCAGCCTGGTCTGTGGCAGTTCCTTTCACTTGATAGTGATTTCACTGTTTTATATATAGGATATTTCAGACATGAATACAATTAATAATAATTGCTAATACATATAGCATTCACTATTTGTCAGTTACCATTCTAATCCCTTCATATATATTAAGTCATTTAATCCTCACAAAACCTTATGAGTTGGGTATTACTATGATTATCCTCATTTTACAGATGAGGACATTGAAGCATGGAAAGGTCAGATAACTTGCTTGGAATCATACTGCCAGCAAGAGGTAGAGTCATCCCCAAGTCTGTGTTCTGAATATACTGTACAGTACTTAACTGTCTTTACAACCTTGATTTTTTTTTTTTTTTTTTTTTTTTTTGTGAGACAAGGTCTTGCTCTGTTGCCTAGGCTGGAATGCAATGGCACAATTATGGCTCACTGCAGCCTAAGCCTTTTGGGCTCAAACTATCCTCCCACCTCCACCTCCTGAGTAGCTGGGACCACAAGCATGCACCATCACACCTGGCTAATTTTAAAAATTTTTTTGTAGAGACAGGGTTTCACTGTGTTTCCCAGGCTCAACCTTGAATGTTTGTTGCTGTTTTTTTTTTTGTGAGGTTTCACATTTGTTATCTTCTATAGCTTCAACACATTTCTGAGGAATAGGTATTTTCCTGTTTTACATTTAGGGAAATGCACAAAGAAGTTAAGTAATTTGCCTAATGTAGGGGTATCCAATCTTTTTGGCTTCCCTGGCCCACATTGGAAGAAGAAAAATTGTCCTGGGCCACACATAAAATACATTAATGATAGCTGATGAACTAAGAAAAAACAAAAAACCTCATAATGTCTTAAGAAAGTTTATAAATTTGTATTGGGCTACATTCAAAGCCATCCTAAGCTGCATGTGACCCATGAGCTGTGGGTTGGATAAACTTGGCCTAATGCTTCCTAGTTGCTGACTTTAGCCATTAGATTGCATGATCTTCCCTTCACAAAATTATTTGTATGCATCTTGGCCAAAAGCTTGGGGAAAAATGGCTTTTAAAAAGTGTTGCTTTGGGGAATACCTGTGTCACAGGTTCCTACTTGTTTGGTTGCAGTAGGAATTTTGATTGGCCTCCCTGCAGTTAAGACCTCTGAGTTGGTTTTCTTGCCAAGCAAGCAGTAAGTGCCTTCTGTCAAGAAAACAGAAACATGTTGTTAGCTATTTTGAACAATGTTAGAAATACATTGCAGTGGGAAGGAGCTGCCTCTGACTTCTGCCCACTTCTTGAAATATTTTAAGTCTAGCCGTTTGGAAACTTAATCAGTCTCCAGTGTAATCACAGGCAGACTATGCTTCCCCCAAAGCTGAGATATCAGGGGCCTTGTATCAATGGACAGGTTATAGGTGGTTTTGGTTTGTTTGTTTTTAATGATCTCTGGTTCTCTGTTTGCCAGCTTATACTGCAGCTTCCAGCTGCTTTAGGTAGACTGAACCAATAATTCTCATTTTTGTAGATTCTGCTTTCTCATTTCTGTTCTGCCTGCTGTGCTGTGGTCCTCCCTAGGTTATTCATACAGTTAAGATCTTGTAATCAGTTGCTGCTATCTGAGTATGCTCAGAGACAGCTTCAAATATGATTTTTTCTCTGGGAGAATTCCAGTTCTCCTCCATTTGCTTCTCTGTGTTTCTTTTCTTCCTTTTGTTCTCCAGAGCCAGTTGTACAAGTTTAAACTACTGAAATGATCAAACTGTAGTACCAATTAATCAGCAGTATTTATTTAGAGGCTTTTTGTTTTTTAAAGAAATAGAGTCTCATTCTGTTGCCCAGGCTGGAATGCAGTAGTACAGTCTTTAGCTTACTTTAGCCTTGAATTCCTAGGCTCAAATGATCCTCCTGCCTTAGCCTTGCGAGTAGCTAGGACATGCCACCACACCTGGCTAATTTACTAAAAAAAAAAAAAAAAAAAAAAAATTTCCCCCACAAACACTAAACTTTATTTTCATAAAAATGTCCTTTTTCTCAGTTGACCCCATCCTCTGCCACTAGAAAGCAGCTTTATTGCTAAAAAGCAATCCATTTATTTAGACATTCTCTTCTTAAGCAACTTTAAATTTTCCACCATTGTACCCCACTGTATTTTTTACTTTCAGTCTTCTCCTCAAATATTTATCCTCTCCAGTGAGAAGATCCAGTGTATCTCCCACTTTGACTATTCTGCTTTTCTTCCATAATTTTTCCTCATTCAGCCTGAGTTCCCCTTTGTAGAATGCATATTCCACTTTGTTTCTCCCAATGTCTAGGCCCATCTTCAGGACAGCATCATATCAAAAAGACTGCACTGCTTTTTCCACGGCTTTATGGTCTTTCAGTGTAGTAGGGTCATCCTCAAGCTTCGCTTCCTGCTCGCTCATCTTGTCATGATCACTTTCTTCATAAGAGTCCTCTTCATCATCTTTTTGCAGAGACTTTTTAGTAGATTTTTTAGAGCTTATATTACTTTTGAGTCATATGGAAAATGGAAAAATATATTCTGGAGATATTAAAAGCCCTGGGAGTCTCAGCGAGAAAATATGGAAAAGTGTTTTATAATTTGGTGCATGTAACTTGGTACTAGACAAATACAAGTATCGATTCCAGTAAGTACAGAGATTGTATGACAAAGTTGTCCTTCGGAGAACACCACAGAGTCCAATCCAGACGTCTGGTTTTCTTAAAATACCAGCAAGCAGCTTGACACTAGTCATAGCCATGGCGTTTATAACCTGTATGTCAGAGCCTTTCATCCCTCCCTAACCCACCTGCAGGGAGTTCACTGCCTGGGGACCCCCTTTGCCCATGCCCTTCAGCTTCAAAACAATTCAATTGCCTTTCTTTTTTTTTTTTTTTGGGTAAAAAAAAAACCTTTGCCTTGAAAAAAAAAAAATGGTTTTTTTGTAGAGACAGAATCTCAGTGTGTTGCCCAGGCTGGTCTCAAAACTACTCCTGGCCTCAAGCAATCCTTCCACCTCAGCCTTCCAAAGTGCTGGGATTACAGGCCCCTTTTTTTTTTTTTTGAGATGGGGGTCCCTCTGTAGCCCAGGTTGGAGTGCAGTGGTGTGATCTCAGCTTACTGCAGCCTCTGCCTCCTGGGCTCAAGCAGTCCTTTCACCTCGGCCTCCCAAGTAGCTGGGACTTACAGGCACGCACTACCATGTCTGGCTAATTTTTTGGTTCATTTTTGTTGAGATAGGGTTTGACTATGTTGCCCAGGCTAGTATCGAGCTCCTGAGCTCAAGCCATCCACCCACCTCGGTATCTCAAAGTGCTGGGATTACAGGTGTGAGTCACCATGCCTGGGCTTTTTAAAAAATTAAATCACTCCCACACAAATCTCAGGAAACAACATGGCATGTTGTGTCTTACAAAAATCACAGAAATGGGCCTGGCACAATGACTCATGCATGTAATCACAGCACTTTGGGGGGCTGAAACAGGCAGATCCCCTAAGGTTAGGAGTTCGAGATCAGCCTGGCCAACATGGTGAAACCGCATCTCTAGTAGAAATACAAATAGTAGCTGAGTGTGGTGGTGGGTACCTGTAATCCCAGCTACTTGGGAGGCCAGGGAAGAATTGCTTGAACCTGGGAGAGGTTGCAGTGAGCAGAGACTGTGCTGTTGCACTCCAGCCTGGGCGACAAGAGTGAAACTCTCTCAAAAATAAAAAATAAAAAAAATCACAGAAATGTTTTGTTAAAATTAGTAGTACTTTTACTGGCTCTTCAAAACATTTCTTTCCTATTAAATTCATCTTACAGGGTAGATAAGTGAGATAAGGGGATCCTGAAATATGGCCAGGTGTGGTGGCTCACACCTGTGTTCCCAGCACTTCGGGAGGCCAACTCGGACAGATCACTTGAGGTCAGGAGTTGCAGACCAGCCTGACCAACATGGCGAAACCCCGTGTCTACTAAAAATAAAAAAATTAGCTGGACTTGGTGGCACGCACCTGTAATCCCAGCTACTTGGGAGGCTGAGGTGGGAGAATTGCTTGAACCTTGGGAGGTGGAGGTTGCAGTTAGCTGAGATTGTGCCAGTGCACTCCAGCCTAGGCAACAGAGTAAGACTCTATCTAAAAAAAACAAGATCCTGAAATATGGTAAATATTCAGTGTGTTTTAGCTGTCTTTATTATATTTGTTTCCCTTTCTGCCTTGAACTATTGACTTCCTGTTCTTTTCTTTCTCTTAAGAGATAGATAGAGTCCCCTGTAAAACTTGCATTTGGTAATACTGTATGTCAGAGGCACTACCTCTCCTTTTTCTTCCTACCCACCACTTCTACCACATAGGCTTGTAAAGTGCATCGCCACCAGCGTAGTGTTCTAAAGCCCATCATTCCACAGCAGCTGTGTTACAATACAATGACAGGAATAGGCATTCTGTGTTATCTGGACTCTTACATGTAACAACCCTATAAATCAAGAAATATTTCATTTGTAGAAAGAGTTCTGCTACCTAAAAAAAAAAGAGTTTGAGGCTGGGAATGGTAACTTACACCTGTAATCCCAGCACTTTGGGAGACCGAGGCAGGCAGATCAGGATGTCAGGAATTCGAGACCAGCCTAACCAACATGGTGAAACCCTATCTCTACTAAAAATACAAAAATTAGCCAGGCGTGGTGGTGTGCGCCTGTAATCCCAGCTACTCAGGAGGCTGATGCAGGAGAATTGCTCCGGGAGGTGGAGGTTGCAGTGAGCCAAGATCGCTCCACTGCACTCCAGCCTGGGTGACAGAGCAAGACTCTGTCTCAAAAAAAAAAATAAATAAAGTTTGAAAACTGTTGCCTTGGCTGGGCGCGGTGGCTCAAGCCTGTAATCCCAGCACTTTGGGAGGCTGAGGTGGGCGGATCATGAGGTCGGGAGATCGAGGCCATCCTGGCCAACATGGTGAAACCCCGTCTCTACTAAAAATACAAAAAAATTAGCTGGGAGTGGTGGCGTGCGCCTGCAGTCCCAGCTACTCGGGAGGCTGATGCAGGAGAATTGCTTGAATCCAGGAGGTGGAGGTTGCAGTGAGCTGAGATCATGCCACTGCACTCTAGCCTGGCGCCTGGCAACAAAGCAAGACTCTGTCTCAAAAAAAAAAAAAGAAAATTGTTACCTTAAATCTTGGACCTGACAGTGTTGAATTATTTTTAGTTTGTGGGCAGTTATAAGGAAAAGTAAACCAATGTTGTTTAAATATTTGAACTTGTTAGAAATGAACAAAAAGAATCCATGGTAGTTGATTTTTCTTTTTTACGCTTAAACTTTAAAATACTGCATTTCCTCACCTCTTCAGATTATCCAGCTAGGAGTTAGGTTATTTTTATCTCAGACCCAAGGGAGAATGGCCTGGATAAAGTGCTCCTGGACATCTCCCAGTGATTGAAGTTACATGCATAATATAGGACATCTGCTCATAGCCCAGCATGTAAGATTTTGGTATTGAACTTTCCAGTCTAAGAATATCCTGCAGATGAGATGTAGAGATAGAGAAAGAGGAAAAAAAAAAAAAAAAAAAAAAGAAAAGAATATCTTAAGGCCAGGGAGCAGTAAGATGCACAGTAATGAGTCAGTATGGGGAATCAGAATTTATTTCTATTATCTTATCAGGGTTATTATATTAACAGTGCATCAGGATTGTACATTGCTCAATATTTGTTTGCTTTCATGTAATAAAAGAAATGGTTGGTTCTAATGAGCCATTGTGTTCTGTTCTCTTACTTAATCGGTCCCACTTTTTCTACCCTAAAATTTAGTTCCAGCAGAAGTGTGGCTTCCAATTGTTCTATGGAGGTACCTTCAGGGACCACTTCTGGAAAAGGCAGCTGAAGGCAGAACAGGCAGAAGGAGTTCAGCTAGAGCAGATCTGACTTATCTGTTCTAAATAAGATTTTATTTGAAAATATGGTTTAAAACTTACTGTAGTAGAATATGTAAGGATGTGTTGACTGGTTGCCCTCATGGGCTAAACTGGAACTTGGATCTCACATTCTTTGGATGAGGAATGAGATTGTATTACTGTTCAGAGTTAATCAGCATTCCAGAGGCTGTGGGCTCTATTTTGCATTGAAGCTTACTACCTTGAAAGAACTGATGTTTTTTGTTTTTTGTGTTTTTTTTGGAGGCAGAGTTTTGTTCTTGTTGACCAGGCTGGAGTGCAGTGGTACAATCTCAGCTCACTGCAGCCTCTGCCTCCGCCTCCTGAGGTTCAAGTGATACTTCTGCCTCAGTCTCCCGAGTAGCTGGGATTACAGGTGTCCGTCACCACGCCCAGCTAATTTTTTGTATTTTTAGTAGAGACAGCGTTTCATGATGTTGGCCAGGCTGTTCTTGAACTCCTGACCTCAGGTGATCCACCCACCTGGGCCTCCCAGAGTGCTGGGATTACAGGCGTGAGTCACAGTGCCTGGCTGACAGCATTCCTTGCTAAGAGGAATCCTCAGCAGAGAAACTGGATTGTCCTCTATGGAAAAAAGCACAAAAAAGGGACACTTTGAAGAAATTCAAAAGAAAAGAACCTGCTGAGCAGTCAAATTCCAGAGGGCCGTAACTGGTGCATCTCTTGCTAATATAATGGCCAAGGAGAATGATAAACCTGAAGTTAAAAAGGCTTAATGAGAACAAGCTAGCAGGGCTGCTAAGGAAGCAAAAAAGGCAAAGTTAGCATCTAAAAAGACCACAATGGTTGCTTCTAAGGCACCCATAAAGGCAGCATCTACACAAAAGATTGTGAAGCCTGTGAATGTGTCAGCTCCCCAGTTGGTGGAAAACACCAAGTTGACAGATCAGATTCTTAAATAAAGATTGGACTATAAAAAAGTAAATTATATTACCTAATATTTGAATAATGTATTTTATTTTTTCAGAGGACACATGGTAGGTTATATTGTGCTTTAGATAGCCTCTTCTATAAATACATACAGTAATTAAAAAACACCAAATACTCAACTTACGCAAAGCTTAATTGATAAATTATTAAGACAATGTCAGAATCTATTGCAATCATTAAATCTTAAGGTGCTTTCAGAATCCATAGGTGAAAAGAAAGGTTTAATGTAGCATAGTGCTAAGTTTTGCATTACTCATATTTTCTTCTAGCGTTGTTAATATCTGGCATTCATTTCTTAACCCTAAGGTCTTCTGGCTATAAAAAGGCTGTGGGAGTTTTTTGCCTCTGAGGCTTTTAAAAATATATATTGCATTTTCAATTAAGTCAGATTTAGAATATAGGAGTAACACAGAGAAAGTAAACATTTTTTTTTTTTTTTTTGAGACGGAGTTTCGCTCTTGTTACCCAGGCTGGAGTGCAATGGCGCGATCTCGGCTCACCGCAACCTCCGCCTCCTGGGTTCAGGCAATTTTCCTGCCTCAGCCTCCTGAGTAGCTGAGAATACAGGCACGCGCCACCATGCCCAGCTAATGTTTTGTATTTTTTTTAGTAGAGACGGGGTTTCACCATGTTGACCAGGATGGTCTCGATCTCTTGACCTCGTGATCCACCCGCCTCGGCCTCCCAAAGTGCTGGGATTACAGGCTTGAGCCACCGCGCCCGGCCCGAAAGTAAACATTTAAACAATTTCAGAGTGTTTTCCTACTTAAGACTCTGGAACCAGACTGCTTAGGTTTGGATCTCTGCTCTGTACTTAACAGATGTGTGATATTGGGCCGTTTGTTTTTGTGTGCATGGTGTATAGTGCATATGAGAGAATGATAGGAAACAAGAATGGGGCCAGGTGCAGTGACTCACGCCTATAATTTCAGCACTTTGGAAGGCCAAAGCAGGCAGATTACTTGAGGTCAGGAGTTCAAGACCAGCCTGGCCAACATGGTAAAACCCCATCTCTATTAAAAATACAAAAATTAGGCCGGGCACGGTGGCTCAAGCCTGTAATCCCAGCACTTTGGGAGGCCGAGGCGGGTGGATCATAAGGTCAAGAGATCGAGACCATCCTGGTCAACATGGTGAAACCCCGTCTCTACTAAAAATACAAAAAACATTAGCTGGGCATGGTGGCGCGTGCCTGTAATCCCAGCTACTCA
>NW_022436952.1:31493228-31760631 GCF_009761245.1 Sapajus apella
GCATCAAAGTGTTGTGTGAATGCACTGTTGTAAATGTTGAATATGTGATCATAGTGCCTTTTACAGTTAGCAGATTTCTCTAAAATGGCTGTTCTCAATTATTTCCACAAGCTGAATAGATTAATTTTATGACATGGACAGCGATTCTCCCTTCTGTTTCATCTTATGTGACAGACTTGTTTTTTTAGCATTTGTGAGTAGTTATTGATTCATTCATTTATTCATTCATTCAGCAAATAGTCATTGAGAGCCTACTATGCCCAAGGAGAGGAAAAACCCGTGATCCCTGAGACTCTAAAAATGTGTTAGTGATTCACTGACCTGCAGAAGTTTGTGGGAGTGACTTTTTGGATCTCTGTATTCTACCTTAGAGTGTTTAAGATATCTAATGATAGCTGTATGTGGAAAGCATTACTAAATTGAAAATAATTCTAATACACAAATTATTGTGGCTTTTCATTCTAGAATTATAAGAGACCATGGATTAATCAACCTTAGAAAGTTTCAGTGTAAGTATTAGCAGTTTTCTTTATCTTACAATTTTTCCAATATTATTGAATACTTTTAAATAAATCATGTATTGTAGTTCTTAATCCAAGTTGCATATTAGCCTAATCTACGAAGATACCTAAAACTGATGCATGGCTGTCACCCCCGATTAATCAAGTAAGAATCTCTGGGTTTGGAGGTACAGCATCTGCATTTTTAAAAGTCTTCAGGGCAATTCTGATCCATAGTGAAAGTTTAAAAGTATTAATTTGGGGCCGGGCATAGTGGCTCATGCCTGTAATCCCAGCTGTTTGGGAGACTGAGGTGGGCGGATCGTGAGGTCAGGAGATCTAGACCATCCTGGCTAACACAGTGAAACCTCATCTCTACTAAAAGTACAAAAAAAAATTAGCTCGAAGTGGTGGCACATGCCTGTAATCCCAGCTACTTGGGAGGCTGAGGCAGGAGAATCACTTGAACCCGGGAGGTGGAGGTTGCAGTTAGCCTAGATCGCGCCACTGAAGTCCAGCCTAGGCAACAGAGTGAGACTCCCTCTCAAAACAAAACAAAAACAAAAACAAATAAATAAAATAAAAGTATTAATCTGTAGTCAACAAAACATGTATTAAAATTCTTTTTGTATAGTAATTACAGTGTGAATATTAATGAATCATTTTCTGGAGTCAAGTTTTGCAACTGTGTGTTAAACGTAACATAACCTTAATCTTCAGGTTGTAAAAATATTTTAGATAAGGCAGGTGTGGTGGTTCACACTTGTAACCCTAGCACTTTGGGAGGTTGAGGTGGGTGGATCACCTTAGGTGAGGAATTCAGCACCAGCCTGGCCAACATGGTGAAACTCCTGTCTTTACTAAAAATACAAAAATTAGCCAGGCATGGTAGCATGTGCCTATAATCGCAGCTACTTTCGAGGCAGAGGCAGGAGAATCACTTGAACCTGGGAGGCAGAGGTTGTAGTGAGCCAAGATCCTGCCACTGCACTCTAGCCCAGGTGACAGAGCTTGACTCCTGTCTCAAAAAAAAAAAAAAATTAGATAAAAATTAACAAAGTGATATCTTTATTTTGCATGGTTGTAGACAGACAAAATAAATGACTTTAATATTATGTGACGGTGATAAAAATAAGTACAGTCATTTTTCAAATAAATGCTACCTTGATCTTACTGTGTTGTTGTTGTTGTTTGTTTTTTAAGAGACAGAGTCTTGCTCTGTTGCCCAGGATGGAGTGCAGTGGCGTGATGGTATCTCGCTGCAGCCTTAAACTCCTGGGCTCAAGTGATCCTCCCACCTCAGCCTCCTTATTACAGGCTCGAGCTACCTCACCTGGCCCTTATTTTAAATATCAGAGATACCTAAACAGGGCAGAAAAGTCCCGGTACATTTTCTTCTTCCACAGTGTAGAGTCTGTTTCACAAATAAGAAGGATGATATCATAATAACAATCATAATGTTTGTATGAAAATATTTATAATAGTTGTGTGTCATAATCTTTTTTTGTAAAAGTGCCTAATGGTTGTAAAACATATCCCAGTTGATGGATTTTTATAGGGTTATTTCTTTAATAATCCATAGCATTATGGGATTCAGTCAGCAAGGTTAAGTGTCTTTTCAATATAAATAAATATCCAGCCAGGCATGGTGGCTTGTGCCTGTAATCCTAGCTACTTGGGAGGCTGAGGCAGCAGATCACTAGAGCCCGGGAGTTCAAGGCTACAGTGAGTTATAATCATGCCACTGCACTGTAGCCTGGACAATAGAGCAAGACCCATATCTGAAAACCTATAGTATTTAAAAAATATATAGCCATGGTCATAAGTATGTTACATTTTATGTCCTTTATTATTTATTTTTTGAGACAGGGTCTCTAGTTGCCCAGGTTGGAGTGCAGTGGCTCAGCTCCCTGCAGTCTCCACCTCCTAGGCTCATGTGATTCTCCCATCTCATCCTCCTGAGTAGCTGGGATTATAGGCGTGTGCCACCATGCCCAGCTAATTTTTTGTATTTTTAGTAGAGATGGGGTTTCGCTATGTTGTCCAGGCTGGTTTTGAACTCCTTGGACTCAAGTAATCTGCCCACCTTGGCCTCCCAGAGTGCTGGGATCATGGATGTGAGCAACCATGCGGCCTTATTTCCTATATGTTTTCACTTTATGTTACACATTTTTTTCAAGTTACTGTAGTGTTTTAAGGATATCAGTTTTAACAGAGTACGTGATATGTACTTTTAATAGTTAAATATGTTGTATATATTACATATAATTATATGCATAACTTTTCTCTAAGTATTTAGCTTGTTTTCAGTTCTTTTAATCATTACGTAAATAATGCTGTGATGAACTTGTGAATAAAGCTTTGTGATTATTTAGGATTTTTAAAATAGATTTTTAGAAGTGGGATTAATACATCTAAAACTGTGACCATTAAAAATTATTGATACCTGCTGCCAAACTGCTTTCCAAAAGATGGTTGTATAAACATTTGTTTCTTCTAGCAGCATATGAGATTGCCTATTGAACCCTGTCCTTATCATGACCTGTGGATTTGCAAAAATAACTCAGGATCAGGTTTAATTGGTCGTGTTCTAGTAGACACAGCAGTAAGTTCTCTATCGGAATTCCCTAGTTTTCCATAATATTTCAGTTTATTTTTGACCTTTACTCCTCAAAGACATAGACTGTTGCATAAATTCTACTTTCAACTGATAGGGGTCAGTTTGACTTCATTATTCTATTAACTATGTTTTTTCAAATATAGGGCTGAGGGGAAGCTCTGTTGCTTCTGAGATTGTAGAAGTAGAGTGTGCAATGTGGTTTCAGAGATACTCAGTTGCCATTATACAGAATGTACAAGTGACCTTAATATGGTAGGCAGGGTTTTTTTTTTTTTCCTTAAAATTTAAAAATTTTACTCTGTATTCTTCTATGTTGTTGTTTGTTGTTGTTGGTTTGTCTTTTCTATGGCTGCTCCTTAAATCAGCTTTTAGAATTTTTGGATAAGAATGTCTCCTGCAATAGAAAAGATTCACCTAAAAAGAGGACTTAATTTAAATAGCTGTCATAGGCCAGGCATGGTGGCTCACGCCTATAATCCCAGCACTTTGGGAGGCTGAGGCAGGAGGAATGATTGACCCTAGGAGTTCAAGACCAGCCTAGGCAACATAGGGAGACCCCCATCTCTGTTTAAAAAAAAAAAATAAGGCCAACCACGGTGGCATGTGCCTGTAGTCCCAGGTATTTGGGAGGTTAAGGTGAGAGAATCTCTTGAGTCTGGGAGCTTGAGGCTACAGTGAACTGTGATTGTGCCACTGCACTCCAGCCTGGGCAACAGAGCAAGACCCTGTCTCAGAAATAAAAAATAAAAAAGTAAGCTAGGAAAAAAAAAAATAGCTGACATAAATGAAAGCCTGTATCTTTAGTCTAAAAGTAGACAGAACTAACCTAATTACTGATTATCAGATTGAAGTGACCCAAGTAGCAGCTGTAGAGTTCCTGACTGCCTCAGTCTACCAGTTATTGTCAGTTTTACTCTCCATCTTCTTTGCAGATATGTCTTTTGATTAGCTGTTTGGTCAGTAATGATCCCCAGAGTTGCAGCCCTGGCATCCCTGCAAGATATTTTCATGACACTTGTCAAATATAACTTCATTAGGACTAAATTAAGTTACAGTAGTTGATTTAGTTTGGAGAAAGGCAAAATGACCCATATGAAGAATGAAAAAATATGTATCTTGCTTGAGGATGTGTAGATGGGACATGCAAGAAATCACACTTTTCCCAGCAGTGGCAAATCTTCTGGATGGATTATTGTGTCTTTAGTTTCCTTGTTTTCCTGTGGGAGTTAATACCATAAATTTTGGCCATAATTGTTCCTAAGCATGTAAGCTCTGCCTTTAATTTTCTTGTCCATTACTGCCAGCACCTCCTGCCCCTCTGTGGTTTAAAAGACAGTGAGGTGGGCCAGGCATGGTGGCTCACGCCTATAATCCCAGCACTTTGGGAGGCCAAAGCGGGTGAATCACCTGAGGTCAAGAGTTTGAGACCAGCCTTGCCAACGTGGTCAAACCCTGTCTCTACTAAAAATGTAAAAATTAGCTGGGTGTGGTGGCAGGGACCTGGAAGCCCAGCTACTTGGGAGACTGAGGCAGGAGAATTGCTTCAACCCAGGAGACAGAGGTTGCAGTGAGCTGAGATCATGCCACTGCACTCCAGCCTGGGCGACAGAATGAGACTTCATCTCAAAAGAAAAAAAGAAAAAAAAGTGAGGTATGGGAGATCAGTAGTGCTCAGTGGTGGAGATGATCTCCGTGATAACAACATCCCTGTGGGATATTTGCTGTGATGCTGTTATCATTATGATTTTAGTGTTTTGCATTCTTGGCTTTCCTGTTTGCTTCCTGTCATGGATAAGTTAGTCACCTTACATTTCCCATGACACATTTATGTTTTTTTTTTCTCTGTAGTAATGGAACGGCGGTATCCCAAGGAAGTCCAGGACCTTTATGAAACAATGAGGCGATTTGCAAGAATTGTGGGGCCAGTGGAACATGACAAATTCATTGAAAGCCATGCATGTAGGTGGTTTTTGAGCCTTGAGCAGTATATGTGTATTTATATAAGTAGGATTGAGAATGATGTGTTTTATGTGAAGTTCTGTAAATAAATGGATATTTCTGTCTTTGTTCCCCATTATTACAATGAGACAAATTTGGGACTGTGGGAGTGGCGAAGAGAGGTTAAAAAGCCCTAATGGCTTCCCCCACCGCCCCAGATAAATAATAATTTAATAGTTTTTCTCCCCACTTTTTATCATGGGTATTTTCAAATATATATAAAAGTAGAGATAATCATATAATGAATTCCTGTGTATCCATCACCCAGCTTCAGTGGTTTTCAACACATTGCCAGTCTGGTTGCAGCTTTATCATCCACTGCCTTCCCTCCTGCCCTCAACTGGATATTCTGAAGCAAATCCCAGTTTATTTTGTTCATAAATATCTTAGTACTAAAAGTAGTTTTAAAAATGAGGACAGAGATGGATAGCTTGTGGAGATAGTACTTCCATTGTTCTCTTGTCTTTCTGTGGTATTTCTGTGAGAGCACTACCCAGTTACCATTTGATTTTTCACCATAAAAAATTAAAAGTTGGCCGGGCGCAGTGGCTCATGCCTCTAATCCCAGCACTTTGGGAGGCCGAGGCGGGTGGATCACGAGGTCAAGAGATCGAGACCATCCTGGTCAACATGGTGAAACCCCGTCTCTACTAAAAATACAAAAAAAATTAGCTGGGCATGGTGGTGCGTGCCTGTAGTCCCAGCTACTCAGGAGGCTGAGGCAGGAGAATTGCCTGAACCCAGGAGGCGGAGGTTGCGGTGAGCCGAGATCGCGCCATTGCACTCCAGCCTGGGTAACAAGAGCGAAACTCCGTCTCAAAAAAAAAAAAAAAAAGAACTTTAGAGAGGTAACTTATTTTACCAGTGTTCATGAGCAGTTAGATTACTACAGTTGCATCTACCACTAATTTTGACACTTATTTCACAGGAGATAAAAGCTTTTTATTTTATTTTTTATTTGTTTTCTGAGACAGTCTTGCTCTGTCACCCAGGCTGGAGCACAGTGGCATGATCTTAGCTCACTACAACCTCTGCCTCCTGGGTACAAGTGATTCTCCTGCCTCAGCCTCCTGAGTAGCTGGGATTACAGGCGTGCGCCACCACACCTGGCTAATTTTTATGTTTTTGGTAGAGACAGGGTTTCGCCATGTTGGGCAGGTTGGTCTCGAACTCCTGATCTCAAGTGTTCTGCCCACCTGAGCCTCCCAAAGTGCTGGAATTGCAGGCATGAGCTACCGTGCCCAGACTAAGCTTTTTATTTTTATATAACATGAGCAAGGAAGCATGTGTTATCTGCTAGAAACATAAGGATTTCTAAGTTGGACCTAAAGTATTTCTGTTTCTTAGTGTTACCTCTTTGAGTATGTCCTATTTTGAGATTAGTATACAGAGCAAGATTAAGCCATATACTATCTGATGATCCTTGGTGATTGAAGGGAAAACAGATAGCCTTTTAGGGGAGTAGCCAAGACAATGAAATCCATGTTTTATTTTATAAGTTTTTTATTGCCAACACTCTGCCCCCAAAATCTAAATACAACTAAGCTAATATAGTACCGGCTAATTAAAATGAAGGAACTGGGCCCGGTGTGGTAGCTCACACCTATAATCCCAGCACTTTGGGAGGCTGAGGCAGGCGGACCGCCTGAGGTCAGGAGTTCGAGACCAGCCTGACCAACATGGTAAATCCCCGTCTCTCCTGAAAAAAAAATACAAAAAATAGCTGGGCATGGTGGTGCACATCTGTAATCCCAGCCACTCAGGAGGCTGAGGCATGAGAATTGCTTGAATCCAGGAGGCGGAGGCTGCAGTGAGCCAAGATCACACCATTGCACTCTAGCCTAGGTGACAGAGTAAGACTGTCTCTAAAAATAAATTAATTAAATTAAATAAAGGAACTGGCTAACATCACAGATTTTTGTTTTCTGAACCATCTGCATGGACTTGTTCATTGTTTCTTTTTTTGTGAGACAGGGTCTCCCTCTACTGTCCAGGCTGGAGTGCATTGTGTGATCATGGCTCACTGCAGCCTCGAACTCCCAGGCCTAAGTGATCCTCCCAGTTCAGTTCCTGAGTAGCTGGGACTACAGACTTGTGTCACCAAACCTGGCGATTTTTTTTTTTTTTTTTTTTTTTGGTAGAGACAAGGTCTTACTATGTTGTCCGGGTTGGTCTTGAACTCCTGGGCTCACGTGATCCTCCTGCCTTCCAAAGTGCTGGGATTACAGGTGTGAGGGTCTGCACCTGGCCTCTTGTTCATTGTTTGTTCCTACACTGATGTAAGCTTTTCTCGCCCCTTATGTTTAGGCTGAGGAGATCTCTTGCCCTCCTTTATGTTAAGTTCTTAAGGCATCGATGTATTGGAAGCCTGGCATCTTTGATTATAGTCTAGCCTCTGGTGACTTTTGTGAGAAACCAAATAATTTTATCTCCCTTTTTGAGGATTTGGGATAATCGCTTATGCGTTTTGCTGATATAACAGAGAGGCCTGTTTTCCACCAGAGCAGCTTGTAACAGTCCCTCCCCTTTCTCTGACACACTTGAAAAGCAACCTCTATAAAACTTCAACATTTTCTTTGCTTAACTTAGTCTATCTATTCCCAGCTGAACACCAATCCCTAATAGACATTCAAAACAAAACCAAAAAAGTTTTGCTCATCAAGCTTTGCCCCCTGGCCAGTGACCTCCTACTTAGGTTTCTTTCTCAGATATGTGAGTTTACCTCAGCCCGTGCTTTGCCACATAATGGCTCATTGTTCCTGTTTGTGGATCTTGCAGGTAAACAGGG
Organism: Sapajus apella; assembly: GCF_009761245.1. Lineage (NCBI taxonomy): Eukaryota > Metazoa > Chordata > Mammalia > Primates > Cebidae > Sapajus > Sapajus apella. The sequence continues at coordinate 31,501,135 of NW_022436952.1, forward strand.
CTACTTTGGAAGGAACAGATATTCTCTCACAAAATAAAAAAGAAGGGCCTTTTGCTGTCCTCACAGTCTTTGATCTGAAGGCACAGAGTACTTGGTTAATTACCATGTTTGCCTTGTACTGTTGGCAGAGTGGCAAGGATTAGGGAATGTCTCTCCTGCAGTTATTTCCATTCATCAGCTGTCAAGGCAGGCAGTGTGTGACCTTTCTTAACCGGGTGACATCTGTGCTTCAGATTTTAGAGTCTCCTACATGGTTAGGAAGAAATAGGTGATAGCCGGACATGGTGGCACATGCCTGTCTTCCCAGGTAGTTGGGAGGCTGAGGCAGGAGGATTAATTGAGCTAGGGAGATTGAGGCTATAGTGAGCTATGATGGCAACACTGCACTCCAGCCTGGGTGACAGAGTGAGACCCTGTCTCAAAAAAATAATAATAAATAAAAGATAACTACTGTGGTGAGTAGTTACATTTGATGCTAAGGTACGTGTGACTGTATGTGTATTTTAGCAGATTGTAGGTAATTCATGTGCCCTGAATATGTAATTCATTTTTATTTTCAAGTGAATGTTGGGGTGCCCATGTTGCTAAAGAGTCCTGAGGGAATGAGACAGGATTTCCTAAGCTGGATACAGTGATACTATACCTAGCTGGCCTGGCTACACTGAACTTTTTAATACTTTGTACCTGAGAAGTTGTCACTCCTATTAAATCTATGCTCTTTCCTTTCTCTATAGGTAGACGGAGTGCACCACCCTTGAACCTCACGGGCCTCCCTGGCACAGAGAAGCTGAATGAAAAAGAAAAGGAGGTAACAAAGAGGAGGGGGCTGGGGAAAAGAGAATAGGGGCTGATTATTAATTTAGTTGTCGTTAAAAATCCATTATAGTGTCAAACCCGTTTTGTTTCACTCATTTAACATATATGCATAGCTTCGGTGTATCCAAGAAGTCCAAGAGCTAAATAGCCATTTGTGGCAGATTTCAGGGAATTGCTTGTCACCCTACCACCATTCCTCTTCTGGGGAAAGCACATGTGGTATGTAAATTACATAATAATAGCAACTATCAACTTATTGAGCAGTGGGCCGGGCGCGGTGGCTCACGCCTGTAATCCCAGCACTTGGGAGGCAGAGGCAGGTGGATCACGAGGTCAAGAGATCGAGACCATCCTGGTCAACATGGTGAAACCCCGTCTCTACCAAAAATACAAAAAATCAGCTGGGCATGGTGGCACGTGCCTGTAATCCCAGCTACTCAGGTGGCTGAGGCAGGAAAATTGCCTGAACCCAGGAGGCGGAGGTTGCGGTGAGCCGAGATCGCGCCATTGCACTCCAGCCTGGGTAACAAGAGCAAAACTCCGTCTCAAGGCCGGGCGCGGTGGCTCAAGCCTGTAATCCCAGCACTTTGGGAGGCCGAGGCGGGTGGATCACGAGGTCAAGAGATGGAGACCATCCTGGTCAACATGGTGAAACCCTGTCTCTACTAAAAATACAAAACATTAGCTGGGCATGGTGGCGTGTGCCTGTAATCCCAGCTACTGAGGAGGTTGAGGCAGGAGAATTGCCTGAACCCGGGAGGCGGAGGTTGCGGTGAGCCAAAATCGCGCCACTGCACTCCAGCCTGGGTAACAAGAGTGAAACTCCGTCTCAAAAAAAAAAAAAAAAAAACCTCCGTCTCAAACAAACAAACAAACAAAAAAACTTATTGAGCACTTACCATTTGCTACTCTACTAAGTGCTTTATATAAATAAAATAGATTTTTTGGAAACCTAAAATAAGTAACTTTTACATGAAAATAGGTATTTCCTATTAGAATGGCCACCTTGAAAAGTTCTGGACTTATTCCAACAATATAATCATAATTTAAAACATTTTTGTAAATTGTTTGCAGAGCATGTTTATAAATATAAGGAAACATCAAATATAGTCATGTTAATTATTTAAAAAAAATTTTTTTAACATATATATATATTTTTTTGAGATGGAATCTCGCTCTGTCGCCCAGATTGGAGTGCAGTGGCATGTTTCTTGGCTCACTGCAACCTCCACCTCCTGGGTTCAAGCAATTCTCCTGCCCAGCCTCCTGAGTAGCTGGGACTACAGGTGCGCACCACACCCAGCTAATTTTTGTATTTTTATTAGAGACAGTGTTTCACCTCCTTAGCCAGGCTGGTCTCAAAATCCTGACTTCAGGTGATCACCTGCCTCAGCCTCCCAAAGTACTGGGATTACAGGCATGAGCCACCGCACCTGGCCTGATTTTAAAAATTATGTGACCTACTTTTTCCAATTGGAATCATTAGACTTGTCTTCATATTGATTTTATTGTTTCTAAAATTTAAATCCAGCCTCATAAGAATCGTCATCAGGAGTTTTCAGAAAACTGTCACATCTCTGAAGTCTGTTACTCTTTTGGAGGAATTTCTCTTTTGCTCCTCATATGTTCCTTTTTTAATTCCCAAGGTCAGCCCCCCTTCTCCCACCCTATATCATTAGTTCAGTTCAGATAATAAAAAAGGGTCATAGTGTAGGTAACAGTGTTAGTCTTATTTTATCCACCAGAAACAGTAAGGATTAGTTTGGGAGTAGAAGGAAAATGTCTGTAGTGTCTATGTATTGCCGAAGAAGGTCATAGGCCAGTCTGATTCAAATACTGAATAGCCTGGAATTTCAAGCCTTTTTTTTATCCTTCTCCACATCATGATGACCTCAGACTCCTCATTGCTGGATACTGTGGCAGTTTTCTAGATTTTTAGCAGTTAAAGTCATCTCCTCTTAGCAAGGTCTCTTTATCTCCTTTCTCTTTGAAGTAGATGTAATCCCCAAAGCACGGACTACTGCTTTATGCTGGTATTAGAAACAATGTGATGCGCACTTGAGAATCCAAGTATCTGTGCATCCTGCCCCCACTGTGCCCCATGGCTCTTCCTTGACCATTGGTGCTGGGACTGTACCTGGGCATTTAGTGTTTGACTACTGAATGAGCCACGCTGCTCCTCAGGAGTACATATTTGTAATCTCCAACAAACCCAGGCCCCTGAGCCAGCTGGCATGTGCTAAAGGCTCTCCTAGCATCACACCCTGGCTTTCTCTTCCTGGGTGTCTGTCCTTAGGGAGTGTTCTCCCCACAGAGGAAGTGACTAAATGGAATGTAGTCCAGCCACCCATCAGCTCCTATAAATAGTTGGAGGTTGGTGTCACTTTAAAAAATTTTTTTGCTATACCTGCTGGATTAAATTACAAAACTGACAGATGTTAATGTTTATTAAATTTGCTATGTCTTGCAGCTCTGTCAGATGGTGAGGTTGGTCCCTGGAGCCTATTTAGAATACAAATCTGCTCTATTGAACGAATGTAACAAGCAAGGAGGCTTAAGACTGGCACAGGCAAGAGCACTCATCAAGATAGATGTGAATAAAACCCGGAAAATCTATGATTTCCTCATCCGTGAAGGATACATCACCAAAGGCTGATGCTCTAAGGGCTTGGGATCAGAAGTCAGAAGTTTGGAATGTGGTGGGTCAAAGGACAGTGTGGGCATTCTGGAGAGTTTTGTTTTTCAGCTGAATTCTCATTTTCAAAAGAGGGGAAAGGACAAAGGAAACCTTAAGTTGTATAAATTCTGCTTTCTTCTCCATCCTGCTTTAAAACACTCCTGTTGTTGGTATTGTGCTGCAGAGTTGTGTGCTAGATAAGCTATTATTAAATGTGAGTGGGCATTCATTCCTAACACCTCTTGTAACTAAAAGAACCATAGTACCTCACATCACAGTGCTGGTAGAAATAGAACTAAACCACAGTCTTTAGTCCTGAGTCCGGCCCAGATCCTTATATTGAGAGGTAAGTTTGCTGATGATCTGCTTTGCCTTCAAACACTGCAGACAGATTAAAAATAAAGAGAAAGGTTTTACAGCATAAGAAAGCTCTCTTCTAAGGGTTTTTAAGTTGACAACATTTTTTTTGAGATGGAGTTTCACTCTTGACGCCAAGGCTGGAGTGCAGTGGTGCAATCTCAGCTCACTGCAACCTCTGCTTCCCAGGTTCAGGAGATTCTCCTGCCTCAGCCTCCCAGGTAGCTGGGACTACAGGCATCCCGCCATCATGCCTGGCTAATTTTGTATTTTTAGTAGAGATGGGATTTTGCCATATTGGCCAGGCTTGTCTCTTAACTCCTGACCTCAGATGATCTGTCCACCTGGGCCTCCCAAAGTACTAGGATTACAGGCGTGAGCCACCGCGCTCGGCCTAAGCTTACAATTTTTATGAGTAAAGGAGAAGAAAATATTCTTATGATGGTCTTATCCCAGACTGCATTTTTAACTCCAGCAAAGCTTCTATAATCCCAGCACTTTGGGATGCTGAGGTGGGTGGATCATGAGGTCAGGAGTTCAAGACCAGCCTGACCAACATGGTGAAACCACGTGTCTACTAAAAATACAAAAATTAGCCGGGCATGTTGGCGTACCCCTGCAGTCCCAGCTACTCAGGAGACTGAGGTGGGAGAATCACTTGAACCCGGGAGGCAGAGGTTACAGTGAGCTGAGATTACAGCACTGCACTCCAGCCTAGGCAACAGAGTGAGACTCCATCTCAAAAAAAAAATTTATTGTCTGGCTCTTTACTTTGCAGTCTGCCTGTCTAATCTGCAGTAGACTTTTGAGGAGGTGGCACTGGATATAACATGTCTCTGTTATTTTTAGAGTTAATTGATTAAAATGTTTTGCTATTTAATTTGTGGGTGTGTCAAATATTCTGGTAACTAAAACACACTTAAGGTGTTGGATGCCCGCCCCATCACGCTGCACTGTCTGCTGACATACGTGTCCTGAACTCACCCTGTTCTTGTCCTGGGTTTCCCAGGATACCAAGTCCTTGAGGATGGAGATGATGCAACAAACCTCAGCTTTGCTTGGATTGAGACTTGAACCCTAATTTCTCAATGGTGAAAGGCTGGCCTGCAATAAAAGCTGCTTTTAAAGCAGAAGTAAAGCAGCTTTATACATGGGACTCACTAGTTGTTAGGGTGAGTAGCCCCACCACATCTGAAACTTGGTCCTCAAACCTTTCTGCAAAATAGCAAGCCAGACGCATAGTCATGGTTATCTCATTTCTGTTAGAAACAAAGTTGTATATAGAAATAACTTGGTCAGAATCTACACACATCACATTAAATAGTTGACTGTTTAATTCCTTCTATATTCAAACATCTAATTAAAATTGTATGCTTTGTTGGAAGCATCTGCTCAAACTTTTTGACTGTTGTAAATATGCATGCAGCTGGGAAGGGACTTCATCTAGGGGATTAGAAATGAAAAAGACACTCTCAGGATCTGAGGGAATTCAAATAGAGGACTCTGATTTTTTTTTAAAAAGAATGACATGTGGAAATGATCTATTTTCTTTGTATAGTCACATCTCATAGAAAACATTTTACTACTGCCATCACACTTAGTTGGCTGTGAAGGGATTGCTTCTTATCCCTGAAAGGTAGCTCCTGTTCTGAACAGTTGGGATGCATTAGACATCAGTGTTAGGTGATGCTTGTTGTAGTTTGAAGAGTCTTTAACCTTGATTAAGGAAGGCTTCCTGGGAGAGGTGGGCTTTGGGGGCAATCATATGATAGAGAAGAGAGAGAGACATGGCAGATGGAAGTGGGAGACAGTTCCACACACGGGGTGGAGGATGATGTGGAGGCAGCAGTGGGTGTAAGGAAAATGGTGCCAAGAGATTTATTTGGCTGGAACACAAGGGGCAGCTGCGTAGTTAGGAGTGGGAGGATGGTAGGACAGTCTGACAGAAACCTTGGAACCAGTTGAACTCTGAAAAGCTGATGGGAAATCGGTAGATTTCATGAGAAAAATGAAATGGTTGAAAATAGTAGTAGAAAATAAGACAAGTTTTAAATGACTGGATTTTAGAAAGTAGCGTCATTATTTCTTTGGTAAACCCAACTTGGCAAAGATATATAGCATTGCATCCTTCCTTTTTTCTTCTAGACAGGGTTGGCCATAAACCAACAACACTGACAGGTCTCTCCTAGTCCAGATTGTCTCAAAAAGAGTTTACCCTGAAACTCAATGACATGAATAAGACCTATTTCCTGAAATTTTTATTGCAACTTAAAGGTTTCTGCTGGAGTTTTATGCATATTTTTCTAAGTGGTGGAAAATAAAGAACAAATCTCTTTCCATGTAATGACCCTTCTCTGTGCTCAAAGACCAGGACACTCTCTCTTGAGAGACCAATTACCTGTAATCCCAGCACTTTTGGAGGCGGAGGCAGGCGGATCATCTGAGGTCAGGAGTTCAAGACCAGTCTGATCAACATGGAGAAATCCCATCTCTACTAAAAATACAAAAAATTAGCAGGACGTGGTGGCGCACGCCTGTAATCTCAGCTGCTCAGGAGGCTGAGACAAGAGAATCACTTGAACCTGGGAGGCAGAGGTTGCGGTGAGCCGAGATCGCACCATTTCCACTCCACCCAAAAAAAAAAGAGAGAGGGACCAATTAATACTACATATTCACAGTTTATCTTTTCCTGGTCCTGGTTTCCTTCCTTTTATTAACTGCCTTCACTTCCCCTGCTTTTAAAATCTGAACTCAGTTAAGCAACCAGTTATTGAAATCTTCCTCAGCTGGGGATTAGATGGAAAAGGGAGAAAACCAATGGCATTCATCAATAACAACAGAATCCCAGTTTTTAAGTCATTCTAGCTTTAGGAAATATGTAGGTATGTAACAAGAGAAAAAAATCTCTAATGTGAAGAATCAGAGGCCAAATTACATAGCAGTTTGGGAAAACTCATAAATATGTATGAGTTTTATTATTTCTTTGGTAAACCCAACTTTGCAAAGCTTAACACCTAGAATCCCTCCAAAAACCACTTTTTCATGCATCTTTAAGCAGACAGTGGTACTGTGTTCTCGAAAGCATTCTGGGGAACTTCACCCATTCATTTTTAAGGATATCTTTGTGGACCTTCCAAATATACATTGCATTATTCTTGACAACACAAAAGAGTTTTCTATATCTTGTATGCACCTGGCTTTTTATTTGTTTGAATTTCTAAAAATTAAATTTAGATAAAAGTTTGATTCAAGAGGTGCTGCTGATCTGGAAACTTTGTTTTCCTTTGCAATGTGTTTAGCCAAATCCAGCTAACCTCTCCCACATGTGCCAGAAAGGACCACCTTTGAAACACTGGGACACTGCCATGTCTGTGGCCTTGTGTAGAAGAGTTGGCCAAGCTAAAAGATTTCTCTTTCAGACACAGGCTGGGTGCAGTGGCTCATGCCTGTAATCTCCCAGCAATTTGTGAGGCTGAAGTGGAAGAATCACTTGAAGCCAGGAGCTTGAGACCAGGCTGGATAACACAGCAAGAGCCCCGTCTCTATCCCATCCCCACAAAAAAAACTGGGTGTGGTGGCTCATGCTTGTTGTCCTAGCTACTTGGAAGGCTAAGGTGGGAGGATTGTTTGGGCCTCGGTAGTCAAGGCTGCAGTAAGCCATGATTGTGCCACTGTAATCTAGCCTGAGTGACAGGGCAAGACCCTGTCTCAAAAAAAAAAAAACACAACGATACCTAGTCCTTTTGAGTCAAATGTGAGTGAAGCATAACAGGAGCCAGGGTCACAGCAACCTGAATAGTAATAGTCCTGCTGACCTAGGCACTTGATGTGGGAGCGAGAACAATAGTGAAGAGTTTTTAAGCCAGTGGCTCATGTCTGTAATCCCAGCACTTTGGGAGGCTGAGGTGGGCGGATCACTTGAGGTCAGAAGTTTGAGACCAGCCTGGCCAACACAGTGAAACCCTGTCTCTACCAAAAATACAAAAATTAGCCAGGCGTGCTGATTCACGCCTATAATCCCAGCCTCAGAGAGGCTGAGGCAGTAGAATCACTTGGACCTAGGAGGTGGAGGTTGCAATGAGCCGACATTTTGACACTGCACTCCAGCCTCAGCGACAGAACAAGACTGTCTCAAAAAAAAAAAAAAAAAAAAGTGAAGAGCTTTTAACTAGGGAATTTGGAACCTAAGTAGCCAATCCTTGAAATATGCATCAGAACTGAAGTGTTAGTATGCTACATTTGAGGAAGGAACAAATGAACAGTTTCTGAGCAGCATGGAAAACCAGTTTGTGTCTCATGGCAGGGAGTTCTTTTTCTGTTTGTTGCCTTGGCTTCCAGCAGTTAAGGTGTACTGCAATGAAAGACGTAATGCAGTCAAATTGCCCTTTGATTTGATTGACTAAGCTACAAATCAGACACATTATTTAAGGGAAAGATGTATGTCACTTGAGTAGCTTGTTATGCATTGTGTACTAGGTTCCCTTCCCTGTTGGCAGTGGCAATAAGGAAATGGAGATAGCACAGGAAGTTCCCACTAAAAGGTTCAAAACCCTGAAAACTACAAAAAATTTATTTCATAGATGTAGCCCTGAAGGTCACTGTACTTACCCCTGTCTTTGAAAACTCTATAGTTTTCACCTGGGTCATCCCAAGATTTTAAAAAAAAAAAAAAAAAAAGAAAACTATAGTTAAATTTTGCTAGCCCAGAATTGGGCTGGATAAGTGAGTCTGATGCACCTATTTTCTACTTTAGAGCAGCAGGATGGATTTCTGTGGCACCAACTTAATCATTTGGTTGAATTAACCCCCCGTTCTGAACCAAGCAACACTTTTTTTTTTTTTTTTTTTTTGGGGGGGGGTTTTTCCCTTTTTTCCCAGGCTGGACTGCAATGGCGCGATCTCGGCTCACCGTAACCTCCGCCTCCTGGGTTCAGGCAATTCTCTTGCCTCAGCCTCCTGAGTAGCTGGGATTACAGGCACGCGCCACCATGCCCAGCTGATTTTTTGTATTTTTAGTAGAGACGGGGTTTCACCGCAAGCAACACTTTTTTCAGGGGAGACCAAGGCAGGTCTCCCCTGAGGCTGTACGTGGCAAAAAGCTTCCAGGTAGTTTATAATAAACCTGCCTTGGTCCGGAGTTGTGTTGAACAGAATCAGCATCTTAGGAAGTATGGAAAGGAGAAGGCCTCATAGTTTTAAGAAACCAGGACTTTCTTAATCAAAGCAGAAATGTTGAAATGCTGTCATTGAATCACCCTTATTCAGTGAACTGACAGCTAAGTGACAACTCGTGACACTTCTAATGTATCCTCTCCTTGGAAAGCTATCTGCCTAGTATACTCTCTCTTTCTGAAATTCTTTGCAATTACCTAAGCCTTTCTTCCTATTGAACAATATATAACTATTGATTTGGATCCCTCCCTCACCCCTCACCCCTCACCCTTCATTATCACCCTTCACCTACAGCATTCCTTTAAAACATAAAAACGTATTAAGAAGTTAAAAATCAATGGAGGCCGGACGTGGTGGCTTACACCTGTAATCCCAGCACTTTGGAAGGCCGAGGCAGGCAGATCACTTGAGGTCAGGAGTTTGAGACAAATCCCCTGTTTACTAAAAATATCAAAATTAGCCGGGCGTGGTGGCGTGTGTTGTAATCCCAGCTGCTTGGGAGGCTGAAGCAGCAGAATCGCTTGAACCTGGGAGTTGTAGGTTGCAGTGAGCTGAGATCGCATCACTGCACTCCAGCCTGAGTGACAGACTGAGACTCTGTCTCAAGGAAAAAAAAAAGAAAAATCAGTAGAATCTGGGCTATGGGCTGTTAGCATTTCGGTTACAGTTACTACCAGAGATAACTAACTCCTTGGCTGGGGGGACGGGAAGGGGGTGGTTGGGGGGGAATAGTGCATTTGCCCAATCAGTGTCCCCTATAAGAAAACTGATGTTTTTATTTCAGTTTCTAATCTTTAGGAAGTTGTCAGAGATGAAAAGGGCAACTTTCAGGGTAATTTAACAGCTTTTCCCCAAAATTACTGAAAAGGAGCAAAAAGTTCAGAAATGCCTTGAAGATTCTAGCTGATTTGGATGGACTGATTTGAACTTTCAGTAGCAGAGGAGACAGCAGGTTTCTGACCCTGAGATCATGGATATTTGTTTGCTTTGGAGAGGTGGGGTAACAGCTTTTCCATACAATATCCCCTAGTAGGAGCCTCTTTTTAGCCTTTTTAAGGGCAAACTTTGGCTGATAAAGCCATGCTGGAGGAGGTAGAAGCATTTATCTAAGCTCCAGCCACAGATAGGTGTCAACCTCACCTGGCTGTCAACCCCAACAAGAAAATCTTGGCCTTGTTCTGGGTGTGCATAGCTTCAGATTCAGGACACCTGTCAGATCTAAGACAGGGCATGGGTTTTAACTTCATGATGCAAAACGAAATGCTTTTGAGAGCAAAATCTCCCAGGAGTGCCTCCACCCCCAGCAACTGTGGAAAAGAAGGCGTTTGTGGGAGAGAAGGGTGGCTATAGACGTCATTGCATCATCCAGATCCCAGCTGTGACCTGGCTCAGAGTTTTCCAGTTAAAAATAACCGTGGCTTACAATTGGGGGAAAAAAAGTAAACTGTTGCATCTCCATGGAAACTAGGGGGGGTAAGACAAGCTACAGATTTCTAGCACATGTGGCAAGATGGGGTGGATGTAGGGACCAGAAGCTTAGAGGCCCTCTGATGAAAGTTGATACCCCTATTTAGCATCCAGGATGTAGCCAGACACTGCTCCAGGGTTCTGGAGACCTGCATCAAGGATTCGTTTACAACAATGTGTACATCTTGGGTCTGGTGAAGACTTAATTTGAGGCTCTGACTTCCTGTAACAGATTTGCTACTATTTGGCAAAGCAAAGAGCAGATGAGCAAGACTGTAGGTTAGATGTTGCCTTTTAACCAATCTGGGAACCTCTGCTACCTTTCCATTCACGTTTGGTTCCTTCATTTGCATATTTGGTACACCTTCATTTGCATGTTCAGCAGCTTGATATATATAGCAGTTTATAACTAGAGGGGAAGTCTCCAGGTTTGGGGGCTGATTTGTACATTTACTCTCCTTCAGTAAAACCAGGTTTTCTTTGTTGCATGAGCTTATGCAAAGCATCATTCATTACCTTGTTTGTCTTTAAAGGTAGGTCTCTTATTATTTCTTAGGTATAGTTACTACCAAAGATAAATAACTCTTGAGAATAGTTCATTTACCCTTTTTAAAAAAAGGTTTCTTAAAATTTTCTCTTCCTCAAATACATTCTAGTTGTAAAAAAAAAAATTTTTTTTAACACACTCATTTTGTTTATTTATTGTTTTGAGATGGAGTCTCACTCTGTCACCCAGGCTGGAGTGCAGTGGTGCCATCTCTACTCACTCAACTATTTGGGAGGCTGAAGCAGGAGAATTGCTTGAACCCGGGAGGCGGAGGTTGCAGTGAGCTGAGATCGCGCCACTGCACTCCAGCCTGAACAACAAGAGTGAAACTCTGTTTAAAAAAAAAAAAGTTTGTATAGCAAATAACTGAGGAAGTAGGGTTTGTTGACATTACTGGCCCTCTACAGCTAAATGCTTTCTTGTTTACCTGCCTGGTATACTGAAAAGATCTGAGCACTAATCCCTGTTTTGGCATTTAATAATACTGCAACCATGGGCAGTTTCTGAACACTTAAATGTCTAAAGTGTGGTTGCTAATACCTACCTAACTGGGTTTGATGAAGATTAAATGTGCTGGGTGTAGTGGCTCATGCCTGTAATCCCAGCACTTTAGGAGGCTGAGGCAGGTGAATCGCCTGCGCTCAGGAGTTCGAGATCACCCTGGGCAACATGGTGAAACCCTGTCTCTACTAAAATACAAAAAATTAGGTGGGCTTGGTGGCACACGCCTGTGGTCCTAGCTACTCGCGCCACAACACTCCAGCTTAGGCTACAGAGACTTTGTCTTAAAAGATTAAATGGGTTAAGGTGAATAACACACCTGGTGCCTCCCTTCCTTTTCTCTTCCCAGTGAGCCTTTGACATTTAGTTTAACTGCAATCAGGCATGAGCAAGTACATGATTTTTCTGTACCACCCAATTCACATCATGCAAAAGTCTCAAAGAGGGACACGAAGATCTGAAAAAACATGTTAAGACAGATGTGCATTTTACAAGGATGTTGTTTATCTTGAAATTCTTACCACTGCATCATTGCCACCACCCTAGGGTTGAATTAAGGGCAAAACATTTCAGACAGATTTTAAATTACCTAATTATCCTAGACATGTTGTAATGTTCCCCTTTATAATGCCTGGCTCAAAAAGCTTGATGTCAGCTTACAGGATTGTATGCATACTTTGATTGTGATCGTGTTAACAAAGCTAAAGAATCTTTTATATAGAATAAAGACCAGAAAGAAATCCAGATGCTAATTGTTGTTTTGTTAATAAAATTGTTGTGAGCAATGCTTTTTCTCCGTTTTGCTTTTTTTGTTTCTCCTTCCACATTTTCGAGTGTGCTTTTATTTTTATTTGTAATGACAATTCTTTATTACCTGGAAAGTACATTTTATGAGGACTGTGAAAACTCGAAAGTAGAAGTTCAAAGTATTTTACATTTAATAACATCTGATTATAATCCTTATGATAGCCAGATAAGGTGCTATTTTACATCTTATGAAATAGCACAAGCCTTAGGCAGACTTCTGAAATAGAAGAAAAGTGTTCTGAGACTTCTATCCTGCTAGTTTTTAAGAAATATTTTCTCCCAGAAACTCGGTGTCCAGTGTCCCTCTCAAACCTGCTAAAGGACAGTAGCTGAAAGATTTGCTTATCTCAGGAAATTTGCATTTTTATAGCTATCAAGTGCATATAATTTGGAATTAGAGGCACAGGCAAGCAGGCCTTCCCAATCTCTGTGAGACCGCTGTTCCCAATTCTGACAGATCGAAGCTGTTGCCAATTTGTTAATCAGACGCAATGATACAAATGGAAGATGCAACTATTCATTCCGAAGGGCCCATAAAAGTCTAAGGAGCAGTCACTGCCCAAGCAATTAAGGAGAATATTTTTGGAAAGGCATCTCAGAAACTAAGCAGAGCATAAATTTCCACCCTCTACTTACTGTGTTAATCAGATCAGCTCTCACTGCGTAGATGCTGCCCTGCTCTAAAGCAGTGCTTATTTAGTTGGGACGACCCAAACCATCCCTGGGCACAGACAAATTGTAATTTTATAGCAGACAGCCTCTAAAATGTTTCTACATCCAAAATAGTTGACACTGCCAGGCACAGTGGCTCATGCCTGTTATCCCAGCACTTTGGGAGGCTGAGGCAGGCAGATCACCAGGTTAAGAGATCAAGACCACCCTGGCCAACATGGTGAAATCCCGTCTCTACTAAAAAAAAAAAAATAACAAAAATTAGCTCCACGCGGTGGCGTGCGCCTGTAGTCTCAGCTACTCAGGAAGCTGAGGCAGGAGAATCGCTTGAACCCGGGAGGTGAAGTTTGCAGTGAGCCCAGATTGCATCACTGCACTACAGCCTGGCGACAGAACAAGACTCCAAAAAAAAGAGACCTCGTCTCTCTAAATAATAATAAAAAATTGGCCAAACAATGGTGGCATGCCTGTAGTTCCAGCTACTTGGAAAGCTGAAGTGACAGGGACCGCCTGAGCTCCTGGAGGTGGAGGCTGCAGTGAGCTGTGATTGCACCGCTGCATTCTAGCCTGAAGCCTATCTCAAAAAAAAAAAAAAAAAATAGACACTTATAAAGAAACATTTATAGGCTAGAAATGTGCTGTCCACTAAGGTAGCCACTAGCCACATATGGCTATTTAAATTTACTAAAATAAAATTTTAAATTCACTTTCTTAGCCGCACTTGCCATATTTCAAGTGCTCAGTAGCCACATGAGGCTAGTGGCTACTGTATTGGATAGTGGAGATACAGAACATGTCCATCATCACACAAAGTTCTGTTGGACAGTGTTGGTTCAGAAGAGAATACCTTCACATTGCATTTTTTGTAGAGGCATGTATAAGCGCGCACCTCCACATTCTGTAGAGGCATAAAGCACCTCCCTACCCCAGGGCCCGTCTGTACAGTCATTAAATGGTCTGACTTCAGCACTTCTACTTAATCTCTAAATCTCTAAATCTTTACACGCACATCACACACAGGACAAACTCTTTTAGCCCACCTCCTTCCTCTTCACTGACTCTTCATGGTGGGCTTAGTTCCCATAATCCATGAAAATGCCAAGCTCCTTGTCACTGAAGCTTGTTCTGGAAACCTGCCTTCAATGTAACAAGCTGGAATGTGAAGAGGGATGCACCTATCCGTGCTGCTGAGTCATTGAACTGACTGAAGGACTAGGGGGTGCGGAGCAGAAATAAAAGCACACAATCCTTTCTTTTAGAGACTTGTTCTTTTCGTATTGGCACGTAAACAAGTCACTAAGTGAATTGATAGAACAATTTTGTATTGGGAAAATGCTTTTCTCAGGCACGATTTGAACTCAGTGCTTTCCTGAATCTAGCAAAGTATGCTGCTTTGTTTCCTGTTAGATTAATTCTGCCTAATTTTAAAGCTTTGATTCTCTTTTTATGCAGACAAAAATAAATCTCTCTAGTCTAGGCCTTTTTCGTTTCCCAGGATTATCAGTAGAGCCTTTCATGCTATATTTTTGTCTTGGAAACAGACAAAACTTTTAGATAGTCCAGCACGCACCGGATGACTCTGAAGCCGGTTGGCCAGTGGAGATTGGGAAGAACATGAAAAAGCTTCAAAGCTTTTGGTTGAGACATCGGAAGATGTAAACCCCAAACGCGGTTTTTACTTCCTCCACCCAACCCTCCCCGCAAACCTATGCTTTCTTACTCGTTTGACTGTTCAGCAATTCTGAGGCCAACGATTTGCAACGGCGAGGAGCAGGGGCTGGTGAGTCAAGGACTGGGCATGGAGTCAGGACTCTTAGGTGCCTTGACTCACGGCAGAGCTCTGAGGAATTCGCTTTGCCTCCCGCGTGTCTCCCCTCACCTGCCAGAGGCGGAGGGGAAGCGGGGCTGTGCTGGAAAAGGTCCGTTTCGCACCGACTAAGGCTACCGATTGGCAGACCTGAATTTTAAAAGACCCTCGGAGTTACACAGCAAATAAACCCTCAGCGAATGCCTGCGTCCCGCCTGCGCTCCGGAGACCCCCCAGCTCTGCTTCGGGGGCTCTGCCGGTGGGTGTGGGCTGCGAGACTCGGACGGCCCCACGGCGTGGCGGAAGCAGGCGGAGCTGCGCAGGGAGGATGCATGTTCACCTCCCCCGGGTCTCGGGCTGCACGGCTGCCCGTAACTGTTCCAGCAAGGGTCAGCCAGCAGCTGCTGCGCCACTGATTTTCCCTTCGCTCTTGGGTCCCAACACCCGGGCTCTCCGGGCTGGGGAGGGGGTGGGGCGGGGTCGAGGTCGCGATGAGCTGCTCGCGGCGGCTTCACACCTGTCTCGAGTTTGCTTTCTCGCCTTTAATCCTGGCCAATCCTGAAAGCACCACAGCAGAGCGCCCCCGCAGCTCGCGTCGAGCCCGGCTCCTAGGCAGATGCTGACGAGGGGAGCGAGGGGCCGCCCGTGTGTGAGGCAGGGGATGAGACCAGGGGACCCGCACTGAGGGGCGCCCTGAGCGTGGCGGTTGCTTCGGAGCTCGGGGCGCACCCGGGCCACCCCGCACGGCGCAGAAGCCCAGCGCGCACGCGCGTTGCCCGCCGTCCCGCTCTTCCCCCCCGCCCCGCGCCGCGTCCCCCCCCACCCGGGGAGAGGTTGGCGGGGCGCAGGGAGCGTGCGCGCGGCCCGCCCCGGGCGCGGGCGGAGGGACGAGGAGGCGGCGCGCGCGGCGCCTATCCCGCAGAAGCCGGCGGACGCGCAGGAGGACGGAGCCCTAGCCGCGACTCGCGCCGCACCGGTAGGGGACCTGCAGGCCTGGGGATGGGGATTGTGGGGAGGGTGTTGGGGGTGGGCACGGGAGGGCGGGAGGCCGCAGGAGGGACCCGGAGACCCGCGCGACCCCGCCTCTGGAAACTTTGTGCCGGCGCCCCCACCTGCTCCCGGGCTGTCCTCGCTGCCTCGGGGCGGCTGGGGGAGTAGAGGCCGGGGAGCCGCAGCGCCCCCCACCGGCCTTGGGCGCGCGCCCCTTGCCGCTCCCCCGCTGTGCCGCCCCGGCGACCCCGGCCCTGTGAGCCCGGATCCAGCATCTTCCGCCGCGCCTCTCCGCCGCCTCCCGACCCAGCGGAGGCCGCCTTGCCCCGCCGGCATCACTCGCTCTGGAGCGCGCCGCGGATTTTTCCTTCTCTGAGATGTTTCTGGTGCATGGACAGAAGCAACTTGACTTTCAGCGATGCCAAGTATCCAACTTGAGTCTTCCTCTGCGGTGGTAGATGGGTGTGCGCGGTGCTAACATCTGTCTTTTTATTTCTAAGTACCCTTGCTCCGAAGCGAAGTTGAGTTGTTGGTAGAGAGGAGGTGCGTGCTGTGGCCGCCTTAAGTGGATTGTATAACTATATTTAGGCGGATGTTGCCAGTGGTACCAGCCAGTGTTATGGTAACTGGGCATCCCAGAGGCTGAGAAACGAGGAGCGACTTACAAATGTAGTTTTACTGTGCAGGGATTTTTTTTTTTTTTTTTTAAACCACCTTGTACTTGTATCCAGCAGGACCTCCGGGCATTTAACGTGTGTTAACTCGTTAGCTGTTCATTATGATTTTATGAGAGGAGGGTGGAGAGTATTACCATCCCATTTTACAGATGTAAAAACGGAGGCGAAGAGCAAACTCCGGGTTCATTGGTAACCTTAAAGGAATAGGGACCAAGAGATTTAACCCAGAGTCTCCTGGAATTCCTAGTCCCTAAGGCCACTTAGAAGTAGAATGGAATGTTGGACCGTCCTCTCTGACATTCTACAGATCACTTGAGTCAGAAAGGCCGAGGGCAGCCGGCAGCTGCATGCCCAGGACTCAGCTCCGCCACAGTTAAGTCGCACTGGGCAAGTCAGTTTCTCTCATTTCCTTCCTGCTCTCTAAACCAGGGCAACAAAGGTGCTGTATTCTTTGCAAAGTTGTTGTGCGTGTGTCTGGAAGCTCCACTCCCTGGAGCTGCAATTTGGTGATTGTTGTGGCCTCATAAAGGCCCCCAGTCATGTGTCCCTTGAGAAACACCGGGAAGGAGGCACCCCCACAGTGAACGCCTCCTCTTCGCCAGAGACGCCTGAAAATTCACACCAGGGACACTTCACATCAGGGACGGGCCAGGGCAGAGACTCTGACCTGGGGGAGGGACCAGGGTTGCCACGAGGAGGTAGGAAGGAGCCCTGCACAGGCGGCTTGACACAGGGGCCCTATTCCTGCCTCCAGCTCTGACTCATCTTCTGACGCTTGGGGGAGGAGAGGTAGTTGCTTGGTATTTTTGGCTTTCCCCCATAAAACTGGAGACAGTTTCCTTCATTCCAAGTCGTTTTCATGTCAGTGTTGAACGTGTCTGTCCTGAGTTCTCATCTGAAAGCTTTCATATTGGTTGACGGCAGGTATGAATTCTGTAATATTCAATAGAATGGCATAAATGTATATTCGTTTCATTAGAAAACTAGCCAAGTATGTAAGTCCAGGACATCCTCTAAGACTTGAACGTCTTTAAAAGGTGAGCTTTAGGGAGGGCTAGGTTTGTTGGGTTCCTTTGCACTTGGGATTTTAAGGCAAATGGATTAAAAATGCTTTTCCCAAAATCACAAGGAATACATTAACCGTTTTCTGTGACATTTAAAATTTACTAATAAGGTTAAAGCTTTCTTTTGAACTTCCTTCTCAAAAGTAACTCCGGAGTGCGTCTTTATCAGTTTGTGTGTATCTTTTTAGACTTTTCTAAGCATTTTTATAAATGTCTGTTTGCACACAGTGGTTTTTGAACTGAAACTATTTTGAAGTTGGCTTGTCCTGTTCATAAAGATTTGGCTTCTGTCAAGAACAAGTAACGTATTTAAGTACAACTGTTTGTAAAGTTTTAATAATCCTGATAGCGTGGTGGTAGTTCTCAGGGCAAGGGACAAATGACCCTTTCTTAAACAACTTTAAAGTAGTAGAATCATTATGATCCTAGGTTTTACCCTTAGGTGCAGAGGAAAACTTTCCTATTAAAAAAACATCTAGGGCTACTAGCGTATTGTTTAGTCTTTGCTTATAAAGAAACATCAAAGGGAGTGGAAAGCAGGGAGAGTTGCTAAAGCAACCAAGGCCTGGGTATAAACTTACAGAGCTAACATTTAAGGTGGCTTTATTATTTATGAAAGCTTTACTTCACCTAGGTGAAGACAAAGGAAAGTGTTAATGTGGGCACCATTCAAATCAGTAATTTCAGGAAATGGATGGGTTAAAACAAAATTCATGTCACGAGTCTGTGGATTTATATATTATACATTCACTGAGGACTTTTACCATGCTAAAGGTGCTGTGCCTGCATACAGGGGAGGAAGGCAAGTAAGGTCGGTCTCTGACCTTATGAAGCTGACTGGCAAATAATGACATTCAGAGAGGATTGGCCAGAATTGTTGTCATGGTTCTGAATTCCCAGAAATCAACATTGGATTTATTTGTGAATTGTAACGTGCAAAAAAAAAGTGTCTAAAACAAGTGGATAATTTGATGGATTATTTTAAAGAAAACGTAAGTGTAACTGCCTTGCAGGTCAAGAATCTGACTCCACACTCTCCCCTCCCCCAGAGGTCATCTAGCCAGAAACTACCTTGACTTTTATGGAAATCACTTCCTTCTTTTCTATAGTTTTTATCTCCTAAATATAAATCTCTAAAAGGCAGAGTTTTATTTTCCTTGTTTTTAACTTCTACGCAAACGAAATCAACATACTCTTGTGAATCCTTCTTTCTGTTCAGCATTGTGTGAGCCTGTGTGTGTGTGTGTGTGTGTGTACACACACGCATATATATAATTTTTTATTTAAATTCCTGCAACATGCTATTTTTAAAGATTTATCCATATTGTTGCCTATGACTGTAGTTGTTTTTGTTTTTTAATTTTTTAGAGACAGGGTCTCTATTGTACACTGTATTGTCCAGGCTGCTCTCCAATGCCTGGGATCAAGGGATCCGCCTGCCTGGGCCTCCCAGAGTGCTGGGATTACAGGTGTCAGCCACCACACACAGCCCAGTTAGTACATTTTTGTCTTATGAACATACCACAAATGACCTGTCCACTGTTGATGGACATCTGGGTTGTTTCTGGTCCGGGGCAATTATGAACAGCCCTGAGTCAGGTGTGCATGTCTTCAGCTTTACTAGTTGATACCTGGTTTCCAAAGTGGTTGTACCAATTTACATTCCTTCAGTGGTGTCAGCTTTGAGTTTGTAATTCTCTGTATTTACTGTTTAACCACAATTATGCTCGAATATTTTCTGAATGAATGAATAAAGGTCCCCTGGGTAGTCTGAGCCCTAGCCTGTCATGTACTAGTGTATTTCTATTTAGTTGGGTGTTTTGGACTAACCACCCAAACACCGGAAATGGTTTTCCCACTGTGTTTGGTTGACAGATATCTAATAGAATCCTTTTATCAATCTTTTTGTTTGTTTTGTTTTTTTGGGAACAGATGAGTAGTTATGGGAAATTTTAAATATGCAAAATGAAATGCTAAAAATAAGTGTCTAGTACCTAGAAGTCTTCTTTTAAGGCTCTTGAATGAATCCTATCTCTGGTGAATGCTTTCATTGTGCCCAGCCCTAAATGTGTAGGACAGTGTATTGTGCAGGAACCCAGGCCTATCCTTGCTAAAGTACCCTCTGAGGATGAGACTCACACACTTGTGGACCTGCTTGTTATCCTTAAGAGGTACTACGCATGGACCCTAACTCATACTTCTTGGTAATTCCAAAGTAACCACGGACTCTGTGCTGTAGGAATCAATGGCTCTCTTAAGTCTTTTAAATGTATTTTTCTCCAAATTTTCCTTTGGGTGAGAAAGTAGAAGTAGCTTAAAGCTGGGTTTTTGTTGTTTTTGTTTGTTTGTTTTCTTTTTAAGAGATGGGGTCTAGCAGTGTGGCTCAGGCTGGCCTTGAATTCCTAGGCTCAAGGGATCCTCCCACCTCAGCCTCCTAAGAAGCTGGGAGCCTGCAGCGTGTGCCACATCCAGTGTGAATTCCTGCTTTCTGAACAGACAGTTGCCAGGTTCAGTTTGATTTCCTGGGTTTAGTTTTGCCAGCTGGATTTAAAGTCTGTGTGTGTGTGTGTGTGTGTGTGTGTGTGTGTGTGTGTGAGAGAGAGAGAGATAGAGAGAGAAGAGAGAGAGAGAATGTGAGAAAGAGAAGGAGCAGGAGGGAGGGTGTGGGGAGAGGTAGGCGGTTCACCTGAGGACAGCTGTTAAATTCTTGTGTTTGTTGAGTACTTACTGTGTGCCTAGTATTATGTACTGTGTTTCTGCCCTTAGAGCAGAATGTTCTGCAATTCTGTAGGTTTACGAAAGGGGAATCCTTTTTAGCTGGAGGGGTGATGGAAGAACACTAGCACAAAGACTGAGATTTGCAGATCCTTTTTATTTCTTCTGTAAAGTATCTTGGGAAATAGCTAAATCACTCTATTTTCAGTCTTTATTTACATAAGTCACAAAGACTTTTTGCTCATTATAGTAAAGATTTTTTTTTCAGATTCTCTAAAATAATCTTAATTATAGAAACCACATGCGGATAAATTAGAAGTTTTCAAGAAAAGACACCCAAAGGAGGAGGAGTAAGAAGTCGTTAGTCTGGGAACCTCTTGATCTGAGTGACGGGGGCGGAGCCCGGCTATGTTCTTTGTCGTGCCGTCGGCCTTCCAGCAGGCAGCTCTCACAGAGGAGCTCCATTTCCCACCTGTTGCAGGGCAGGGGCAGCCTCAGTCTGGGCGAGGAGGCCAAGGGCCGCGGCCACAGTATATGCCTTCTCACGTGCAGCCCACCCAGCTCACCTGGGCACATCCCATTCTGTTCTTACACTGACTGAGAGCAACCAGAGGTCCAATTGGGTAAACTTCTCATGCTCTGTGCCATCTTGAAACCTCAGTGGACAAGAAGGTTCTTTTGAAGTTCATATGCAGCTGGTGGGTTGACTTCTGCCTTTCTCTCACAACAGTGTCAGCATCAGTGGCCTAGGGCGAGTTTTTTTTTTTTTTTTTTGGACTCCTTATGTCTTTGAGTGTGTGAGTACATATGAGAAAACTCCTTAACTAGAGCATGCTACTTCTGTTGACTAGTCAACATTGTGTGACAGAGAGCACCTTCGAAGCACCAGCCTTCCCTGCCTGGGAGAGTGACCAGGAGTTGAACTTGCTTGAAGTTTTAAGGCCCTGGTAAAAATGAAATCTGGAAGACTACTGTCAGCATACAAATTACATTAAATTTGAAGATTTATAATGAAATATTTTGTCAGGCTGGGCGCGGTGGGTCACGCCTGTAATCCTAGCACTTTGGGAGGCTGAGGCGGGTGGATCACGAGGTCAAGAGATCGAGACCATCCTGGTCAACATGGTGAAACCCCGTCTCTACTAAAAATACAAAACATTAGCTGGGCATGGTGGCGCGTGCCTGTAATCCCAGCAACTTAGGAGGCTGAGGTAGGAGAATTGCCTGAACCCAGGAGGCGGAGGTTGCGGTGAGCCGAGATCGCGCCATTGCACTCCAGCCTGGGTAATGAGAAAAAATCCATCTCTAAGAAAAAAAAAAAAAAAAAAAGCTGAGTGTGGTGGCATGCACCTGTAATCCCAGATACTCAGGAGGCTGAGGCAGGAGAATTGCTTGAACCCAGGATGTGGAGGTTGCAGTAAGCAGAGATTGCACTACTGCACACCAGCCTGGGCAACAGAGTAAGACTCTGTTTCAAAAAAAAAAAAAATTGTTGAAAGCAAATTAACCAACATCATGACTCACCATTCAAAAATCCTTTGTCATGCTTTGTCTTTTATAATGCTCAAAATATTAAGCATTATCAAGTCAAAACTTCCTTGGGCCCTTTCTTTTTCTTTCCCATTGAGACAACCATTCCCATGAATTTAGTGCATTTCCTTCCAGCTCTATTTAAATACCAATTTTACATCAAACTGTATTTTTTTTCCAGAGTCTATCCCCTCAAGCTGGAGTGCAGTGGTGTGATCTCAGCTCACTGCAGTCTCCGTCTTCCAGGCTCAAATGATTCTCTTACCTCAGCCTCCGGAGTAACTGGGATTACAGGCATGTGCCACCACACCCAGCTAATTTTTGTATTTTTAGTAGAGACGGGGTTTCATGTTGGCAAGGCTAGTCTTGAACTTCTGACCTCAGGTGATCCACCTGCCTTGACCTCCCAAAGTGCTGGGATTACAGGCATTAGCCACTATACCCAGCCTTCAAACTGCATTTTTGATGAATGTCAAAAGGACGTAGAAGCCAAGAGTGGTGGCCCATGCCTGTAATCCCAGCACTTTGGGAGGCCCAGGGAGGTGGATGGCCTGAGCCCAGGAGTTTGAGTCCAGCCTGGGGGCAACATGGCAAAACCCTGATTCTACAAAGAACACAAAAATCAACTGGGCGTGGTGGCTCATGCCTATGGTTTCAGCTATTTGGGAAGCTGAGGTGGGAGGATTGCTTAAGCTTGGGAGGTCGAGGCTGCAGTAAGCCATTACTGCACCACTGTGCTCTGGGACCCTTGCTCAAAAAAAAAACAAGACTAGGCATGGCTAGTTCACACCTGCAATCCCAGCACTTTGGGAGGCCGAAGCCAGTCAGAGTATTGCCTGAGTCCAGAAATTCAAGACCAGCCTGGGCAACATGCTGAAACCCTGTCTCTACAAAAAATACAAAAAAGCCAGGCATGGTGGTGCACCCTTGTAGTCCCAGCTACTCAGGAGGCAGAGGTGGGAGGATCACGTGAGTCCCAGAGGCTGAGGCTGCAGTGAGCCTAGATTGCGCCGCTGCACTCCACTCTGGGTGACAGAGCAAGACCCTGTCTCAAAAAAGAAAGAAATCTTTACTGGCCTTTATTTGGTCCTGTCACATATAGTCTATGTTTAGGGGACAGAACTCTTGGATCATTTCATGTTTCTTTTTTTTCCTTTTTATCACATATTTCTTGTTAACAAAAATTGGAGAAGTATTTAGTGTTTTACAGAGCTTCAATAATTTGATGTAAACTTTCAGCCAAAGATGATCCCAAATGGAAATGAAGTGGAACTTCTTTTGTGTACTAGATTGTATCTTTATTTTTTATTTTTTAAAATTTTATTTAAAAGGTTCCTAGGGAATCCCCTCTCCCTGGCTTACGAATGCATTGAACTAGATTGTATCTTAAATCCAAATGACTATTATTTGAAAATAATCATTTTTTTTTCCAAAAATTGCACTTATGGAGTTTCTTATTCCGTTTATTATCCTAGAAAGTATAGGAGATAATACCTATCTTTCCACAATATCAGATTAGTCTTAATATTTTTAGATTCCTTCTAAAAATGTACTTACTAGAAATATAAATGTTTAGGTCTTCACTTCCAGAAATTCTGATTAATTAGGTCTGGGGTGGAGTCTAGGAGTCTGCATTGTAACAGGCAGCCCAGGTGATTCTCATGTGGGACTCCTTGGGACCAAACTTTGAAAAATTCGTCTCCTATACTGTGGTGGTTTTATGACTTACTAATTTCAACTAAGTATCAATGTATTAGTCCATTCTCACACTTCTATGAAGAACTGCCTGAGACTGGGTAATTTATAAAGGAAAGAGATTAATTGACTTAACAGTTCTGCATTGCCGGGGAGGCCTCAGGAAACTTACAGTCAGTGCAGGCAGGAGAAATGCCAGACGCGTTTAAAACCATCAGATCTCATGAGACTCACTGACAATCATGAGACTCACTGACAATCACGAGAACAGCATGGGGGAAACCATCCCCATGATTCAGTTATCTCCACCTGGTCCTGCCCTTGGCAAATGGGGATTACAGTTCAAGGTGAGATTTGGGTGGGGACACCAGCCTAACCATATCAGTTGGCAAACTTTCTTTTCTTTTTTTTTTGAGATGGGGTCTCTCTCTTTGGTTCAGCCTAGAGTACAGTGGCATGATTCTGGCTCACTGCATCCTCGAACTCCTGGGCTTAAGCAGTCCCTCTGCCTTGGCCTCCCAAAGTGCTGGGATTACAAGTGTGAGCTACCACACCTGACCCTCGAGAAATGTGTTTTGTTTTGAGCTGGAGTTTCGCTCTTTCACCCAGGCTGGAGTGAAGTGGTGTGATTGTGGCTCACTGCAACTTCTGCCTTCCCCAGGTTCAAGCAGTTCTCCTGTCTTGGCCTCCCAAGTAGCTGGAATCATAGGCGCCTGCCACCATGCCTGGCTAAGTTTTGTATTTTTGGTAGAGTTGGGGTTTCGCCATGTTGGCTAGGAACTGGTCTCGAACCCCTGACCTCAGGTGATCCACCCACCTCTGCCTTTCAAAGTGCTGGGTTTATAGGCATGAGCCACCATAACATTTCAGCCAGCCCGGTCTAGAAATGTTTTTTTTTTTTTTTTTTTTGACGGAGTTTCACCCTTGCTACCCAGGTTGGAGTGCAATGGCGCGATCTCGGCTCACTGCAACCTCCACCTCCTGGGTTCAGGCAATTCTCCTGCCTCAACCTCCTGAGTAGCTGGGATTACAGGCACGCGCCACCATGCCCAGCTAATTTTTTGTATTTTTAGTAGAGACGGGGTTTCACCGTGTTGACCAGGATGGTCTCGATCTCTTGACCTCGTGATCCACCCGCCTCGGCCTCCCAAAGTGCTGGGATTACAGGCTTGAGCCACCGCACCCGGCCTAGAAATGTTTTAATAATTAGTAATATGGGCTTCTAAAGGGAACTATTACACTGTCATATTGTATTTCAAGACAGTATTTTTTCAGTAGCTAAAGCCAAGGGAATAACTTCAGGATCCTCTGCCTTTGGACCTCCCTCCTGTTCAGCTAAAAACTTGATTCCTCCCTTTGCTGAAGGATGGCACAGACACCCAGTTGCCCTCACAATGCGGTAGGACTGCTCCCTCAGCATGAGGGGGGACAGCCTTCATCAGTTCCCTCCATCCAGCTGAAGCAAAAGACTCAACTGTTTACCTCACCTTGCTCAGAAACTTCAGCATGGTAATTATAGGTGCCTTTGATTCGTAAAGAGAAATGGGAAATTAATTTATCAATACTTTATAAATGAAGTTAATTTGTATAAAATCACTAAAAGATGGCCTGGCGTGGTGGCTCACACCTATAATCCCAGCACTGTGGGAGGCAGAGGTTGGTGGATCATGAGGTCAAGAGATCGAGACCATCCTGGACAACATGGGGTGAAACCCCATCTCTACTAAAAATAAAACAAAAATTAGTTGGGGATGGTAGCACACGCCTGTAGTCCCAGCTACTCGGGAGGCTGAGGTGGGAGAATTGCTTGAACGCAGGTGGCGGAGGTTGCGGTGAGCCGAGATCGCGCCATTGCACTCCAGCCTGGGTAACAAGAGCGAAACTCCATCTCAAAAAAAAAAAAAAAAAAAATTACTAAAAGATGTGGAATTGGACCAGGTGTATGATAAGGAAATCCTCATAGGGTGAGGGTTGCAGCTCACTGCTGGAGTTTTAAGGATTTTGATATGGTCCAGTGAGACATCAAAGGGGAAGATGATCAAAGGATGATTATTAGCCACTGAGCTCTTAGTCCTGCAAACTTTATTCTAATTTATAAATTTCTTTTTTTTTTGTCTTCCCTTAAAGTAATAATGAACTTGTAAGGACTGAAATCTTAATTTGTGAAAAGACCTGCATTTCCTGAAATTTCGTGGTCTTGCTTCTCAGAGGACAGTAGTGACTGACAGTTTTGAGGCAAACTCATACCTACTTGGGTTTTATTGCTGATATGTGATTTTTTTTTTTTTAAGCAATTTGCTTCTAGATGTTCTGGCTTATGTAAATAAAAGTTTACCGCTTAACCAAGCACATATGATTTCACATTTAATTTTTACCACTCACCCCTGGAAAATTTTAAAGTGTTATTTATATAAACCATTGCCCAAATTGGTTTCCAGTTATCACTAAACAAGTTTAAATACGGTTGCGGACTTTTGCAAGCATGTTCTTGGTTCAGTTTTATCGGATGTTTCACACCTGAAGACCATCTCATACCACAGCAGTTTAGGATTCTTAGCAATCACTCCCCAGTCTGTAAAGCACAGTCACATCAACCTGACCTTCTGGTCCTTAATTCCTTTCTCTCTGCAGTTTTTATTTTTTTCCCCAATATTTTGGTAGTCTTTGAATGAATGGATCTGTTGTGGTCTGATTGTATGACTAAGCAACAAATGGACAGCTCATGGAAGGACAGCTCTGGTCCCAGTGGGGCTACTGATTTTCTGTGTAGTCTGTAGAGTCTGGGAAAGCCTCTTCACCTCCATTTACCTCTGATTCTCTAAGGACCACGACAGCAGACTGATACTGATCCGGGAGAGGCTGAGTGGTGCTCACGTGGCTTATGTGGGACAGGTGCCCAAGTGTGCTGCTGCAGGTCGAATGGGGCAGAATGAGGCAGATTCTCACATTTTATTAAGTTAGTTTTTAATGGGTTTAATCTTCAGTTTGCACTTTTAAAAACTGTGTATACAGATCACCTGGGATCTTGTTAACCTGCTGGAGCCCATTCTGTAGGTCTTGGAATGGAGCCTGCATTCTGCATTTCTTTCAAGCCTCTGGGTGGTATCCATGCTGCTCGGGCTTGGGTCACACTTGCTGAATAGTGAGGACTGTAGAAAAAGGCTGTATTCTCCATTCCAAGTCTCCATTCCATTCCAAAACAAGGAAGCCTTTTTTTTTGAGACTGCGTTTCTTGTCACTCAGTCTGGAGTGCAATGGCACGATAACGACTCAGTGCAGCCTCCATCTCCTGGATTCAAGCGATTCACCTGCCTCAGCCTCCAGTAGCTGGGATTACAGGCACCGGCCATTATGCTTGGCTAATTTTTGTATTTTTGAGTAAAAATGGGTTTCACCATGTTGGCCAAGCTGGTCATGAACTCCTGACCTCAGGCAATCTGCCCACCTCGGCCTCCCAAAGTGCTGGGATTACCGGCGTGAGCCACTGTGCCTGGCCAAGAAGGCTCTTGAAAGGCAAGAATGGGTGGAGAAAAAGCATGGTATGCAATCTCTAAAAAACTCTCCAAGAAACAGCTCAGGTGTTCAGCACTGTTGGCTGTTTTTACTTTGCTGTTTGCATTGCTGCAGCACCCAGTTTCACCAGTTGTTTCATTCTCTCAATGGTAGTCCGTCTCTTTCTGTTTTTATATATGTGTCTTGTGTCATTTCTGTTAGATGATAAAGTCCCAGCATAGGGTTATGCCTTATGTTGCCCATATGTCCCTGCTGTAGTTACTATTGCTGCATAATACAGCTCCAAAACTTGGTATAAAATAACTTTTGTTTTGTCAAACAAAACAGAACTTGTTTGCAAGTCCTTTTTTTTTTTTTTTTTTTTTTTTTTTTTTTCCTTTTTTTTCCTGACAGAGTTTCACTCTTATTGCCTGGGCTGGAGTGCAGTGGCGAAATCATGGCTCACTGCAACCTCCACCTCCTGGGTTCATGTGATTCTCCTGCCTTAGCCTCCCAAGTAGCTGAGATTACAGGTGCCCGCCACCACGCCCGGCTAATTTTGTATTTTACTAGAGATAGGGTTTTTCCATGTTCGTCAGGCTGGTCTCAAACTGCCAACCTCAGGTGAGCCGCCTGCCGTGGCCTCCCAAAGTGCTGGGATTCCAGGTGTGAGCCACCATGCCCAGCCTGTCCCTGTTTTTTTTTTTTTTTAAGACAGGGATTGCTCTGTTGCCCAGGCTGGAGTGGAGTGGTGCAATCAACCTGTAGCTTCAACCTCTGGGCTTCACCTGAGCCTCCCCTGTAGCTGGGACCACAGGTGCACATCATCACACCCAGCTAATTTTTTTGTAGAGTGAGTGTCTTGTCACGCTGCTTCATTTGGTCTTGAACTCCGGGGCTCAAGGAGTCCTCCTGCTTCGGCCTCCTAAAGTGCTGGAATTACGGGGGCCACTGACCCGGACCTAAAGTAACTATTTGTATTATACTCACAGATTTCTGTAGGTCAGGAATTTGGACCTCACTACTAGGGCCAACTTGCTTTTGCTTCACAATGTCTGAGGCCTCAGCTGGGAGTCTCAAAGCCTGGGGGTGACTTGATGGCTGGGAGCTGTAATCATAATAAAGTGTCTCTACTCACATATCTAGTGGTTGAGCTTGGTGTCAGCTGGGACCTCAGTTGGGATGTTAAACACCCATCTATGGCCTCTCCATGTGGTAGCTCTTTGGGCTAGTTCAGGCTTCTTCACAGCATGGCAGCTGGGTTCCAAGGGCACGTCCTAAGAGAACAAGGTAGCAGCGTGCAACATGTTTATTCCCTGGCCTCAGAAGCATCATTTCTCCTGTATTTGTTCGTTGTTTTAAAGACAGTGTCATTCTGTCTCTCAGGCAGAGTGCAGTGGCGCCATCATAGCCCACTACAACTTTGAACTCCTGAGCTCAAGCAGTCCTCCTGCCTCAGCCTCCCAAGGTGCTGGAATTACAGGCATGAGCCCCATGCCCAGCCTTTACTGTATTTTTTGGGTTGAGGCCGTCACAAAGGTTTCTCAGGATTTAAATGAGGGATATCAGTCCCACTGTTGGATGGGAGGGGTGTCAAGATTACACTGTAAGGGTTGGCCACAGTGGTTCATGCCTGTAATCCTAGCACTTTGGGAGGCTGAGGTGGGCGGACTGCTTGAGCCCAGGAGTTTGGGACAAGCGTGGGCAACATGGGGAAACCATGTTTCTATAAAAAATAGAAAAATTAGCTGGGCATGGTGGCACACACCTGTGGTTCCAGCTACATGGGGAGGCTGAGGTGGAAGGACTGCTTGAGCTTCTTCCTGAGGTGGAAGGAGGCTGAGGTGGGAGGATCACTTGAACCTGGGAGGTGGCGTGGCAGTGAGCCAAAATCATGTCACTGCGCTCCAGAGCAAGACCCTGTTTAAAAACAAAACAAAAAAAACAAGGTTACACTGTAGGAGTGTCATGGGAGATGCTGTGGCCATCTCTGGGGAATACATTCTGCAGCAGTCTGCAGCAGCATTCAGCAGGGTGTTGACTACGTAGTGTGAACTCAGTGAAAGACTGTTGAGTGAATGAGTGGTAGGTAATTTAAGCACCAAGGTGGTTGAGGACCAAATTCAAGAATCCAATTCAGATGTGAACAGATTACCCTATGGTACCGAAATAAATGCAGACTTCCCACCTTTTACAGTTACTGATGGTCTCTTCTCGATATCTCTACTCTTCCTGTTGCCAACATGGAGAATCTGATTTTATCACATGGAGCTAAACTTCTTCAAATCTTTGCATCTGTGTCACAATGCCGGCATGTTTTTCCTGCTTATCTAGTGGACGGCCCCTTTCCTTCTTGGGCTGTGGCATATTCTCTACCCAGCAGCTGGCTAGTATCTTACAGTGATTGGGCTGGGTGTGATGCCTCACACCTGTAATCCCAGCACTTTGGGAGGCCAAAGCAGGCAGATCACCTGAGGTCAGGAGTTCGAGACCGGCCTGGCCAACGTGACAAAACCCCCCGACCCCCGTCTCTGCTAAAAATACAAAAATTAGCCAGGCATGGTAGTGCGTGTGTAGTACCAGCTACTTTGGAGGCCGAGGTGGGAGAATCGCTTGAACCTGGGTGGCGGAGGTTGCAGTTAGCTGAGATTGCACCACTGCACTCCAGCCTAGGTGACAGAGCAAGACTCAGTCTCAAAAACAAACAAAAAAAACGATCAGCTTCTGTTAGCCTCAGCAAATGTAGTGTGAACAGGCTGCCAGTCCATCTGCAGATGTCAAGATGGCTGGCCTGATCACAGCCACATAGGTAGTTGCTCTATGGCTACATGTCACAGTGGGGGAATACCTGTGGCTGAACCAGAGTGTGACTCTCAGTCTTCAGCTTTATGTATCTTGTGTGGATTATCTCCATCTCAGAACACTAACTTATCAGTTAATTAATACAGTGAGAAAAGCAAAAACGACCCCTTCACCAAAGTAAGTAGAAGATTTAAGATGTTTTACTGCAATTGTTAAAACTTTCCAGGTGACAGAACAATTTGTGAACATCTTTTACTTCATTTTACTTTAGTATGTATGTATGAGACAGGGTCACTCTGGCTGGAGTGCAGTGGTGCAATCATGGCTCACTGTAGCCTCGACTTCCCGGACTCAAGTGATCCTCTTACCTCAGCCTCCTGAGTAGTTGGGATTACAGGCACGTGCCACCATGCCCAGCTAATTAAAAAATTTTTTTTGTAGAGACAGTGTCTCATTATGTTGCCCAGGCTGGTCTTAAATTCTTGAGCTTAAGGAATCCTCCTGCCTCAGCCTCCCAAAATGCTGTGATTATAGGTGTCAGCCACTGTGCCTGGCTGAAATCTTTTTTTTTTTTTTTTTTCTTTTTTGAGACAGAGTCTCGTTCTGTTGCCTGACATGATCTTGGCTCACTGCAGCCTCCACCTCCTGGGTTCAAGTGATTCTCGTGCCTCAGCCTCCTGGGTAGCTGGAATTCCAGGTGCATCCACTATGCCAGGCTAATTTTTGTATTTTTAGTAGAGACGGGATTTCACCATGTTGGCCCAGCTGGGGTTTTTTTTTTTTTGGTAGAAGTGGGTTTTCACCATATTGCCCAGGCTGGTCTCCACCTTCTGAGCTAAAGTGATCTAAAGTGCTAGGATTATCATTTTCATTACCGAATCAGAAGTTCGGGCCATGGTGGCTCACCTCTGTAATCCTAGGCTCTCTGGAGACTGGAATATCGAGGCTATAGTGACCTAAAATTGTGCCACTGTACTCTAGCCTGGGCAACAGAGAGAGACTCTGCCTCAAAGCAAAAAGAACTAGATAGACGTTTACTTGATTAGAAGGAGAAAATGTGATTATGTGACCGTTTTGAATATAAAAAGGTAACAGTGTAGGCCTCTCCAATATGTACTCTGACCCTCTGAAATTCCTAAAACAAAGTATTTTAGTCGGAGCATTTTACAGTCACCTGAAACATCGTTGTGGCCATTTTCTGCTGTTGAACATGAGAAGAAAAGTAACTGCTGATACTGGTGGTTGTCATTTTTTTTTTTTTTAAAGAAAAGTAACCTCCATGGCACTAGGATGGATGCTCTGATTAGGTTGTGACCCTGGGTAGCAATTCTGAATGGCAGGTAAAAATGCCAGTGCTGACCAATTACAAGGCCACAGGCTGGTGCCCGCATCCCAGGAGCTCTGCAGTGCAGGGAGCAATCAGTTATTAACATTAGCATATGCATTATTGAGATTAGAGGCCTGCTGGAACTATACAAATTCTGTATTTTGTTTAGTACTTAGTGCTCGATGCTTATTATCCAAAAAGACCAGCATCATCTCTGAGAAGACATTGCTTATAGCTGGTTAAGGACAACCCAAAAAACCCCTGGGGTTGGTTTAGGACAGCTCTTCCTTTCTTTCACTCTACCTCCATCCCCCTGGTCCCCCCAGGAAAGCATTTTTCCTCCAGGAAGCACAGGGCATCTTGGGAAGGCCAAGTTGAACACCATAGACAGTGATGTGGACATTCTTCAGCATTCTCCCTGGTCATCTTTGTCCCAGAGACCTTTGCCTGGCAGTGGGATGATATGTTCACTCATCACCATGTAATCTGCAATCCCTCAAATCCGGGTCAAACTCTGCTACCATCTCTTCTTTCCTTGTCTCTCAGGACATGCTTACTCAGTAGATTTTCACGCACCTGTGATGTAATACATGTGGGTTTTTTATTTTTACCATCCAGTTCTACTGATCTGAGAACTGGACAACTCTAAGGCTTCCTGTAGCACCTGCTCTGGGGCTGCTCCTTGCTGAGGTCCCTCCGCAGCCATGGGGAGGTTCTGTGCACCAAATGGTGTACCAGGATGTGGCAGTAGTTCCCTGTTCTGGCACTAGGGGAAACTGGAGCAGCGCGGCCCATCTGGGCTTAGCCTTTCTGTAAGTAGCACTGAAACAACCTTGTTAGGCAGATCCACGCCCCCTTTTGTGTGTGGCAGGCGCTGGCTGGTGGTGTGGAGCACCTCGAGGCAGGTAAGAACACAGCCACACTGCAGTCACCGCAGAGAAGCAGTGTGTGGACTTGAGCTAGAAATCCGGACACCTTGCATCTTTTCCTAGTTTAACTTCTCAAGTTGAATTCATCTCACCCTTTCTCAACCGTGTATTTTCCAACCTGTCAAGGGGGTCAGGAGTGTTTGTCAGAGAAGCATCTATAGCATCTGTGCCCTCTGCATTGCCCTCTGGCAGAAGTTGTTTTCCTGAAACTTGGGACCAGCTTTGGCATTTTAAGCAGGTTTGTTGGCAAAGAGGCAGACCAGCAGCAGCAGGGAGGGAGCATCGTGTCTGTCTCACTTGGATTCTGCCCTGAGGGCTCACAATCTGTTTCCCTCCTGCACCACGTACCCTAGCACTGCTCAGCGAATGAGAGTTAACAAAATCAGCCCAGCTTCCACAAGGAACTTGGGCCCCTTTGCCTCAGGAGGGCAAGTGGCTTCCCAGACAGCTAATTTGGGAGAACGAATCGTTCTGTCACCCAGGCTGGAGTGCAGTGAAGCGATCTCAGCTCCCTGCAGCCTCTGCCTCCTGGGTTCAAGCGATTATCTTGCCTCAGCCTCCCTTGTAGCTGCGATTACAGGCATGCGCCACTACGCCCGGCTAATTTTTGTATTTTTACTAGAGACGGAGTATCTCCTTGTTGGCCAGGCTGTTCTCAAAGTCCTGACCTCAGGTGATCGCCCACCTTAGCCTCCCAAAGTGTTGGGATTACAGGTGTGAGCCACCGCGCCTGGCCAAGCCTCTCTTAATTAGATGACTAGATAACCTACTCGGAGATTTGATTAGCATCTTTCAGATTTTCCACGAGAGGAGAGTCATCCCCAGCAGCTTGACAGCCTAATTTTTTGTTTATTACCACAGTGACTTTGCTTTTTAAACCAGTAGGATTCTGCCAGGGAAGACTCACAAGTGGCAGGAGACCTGGCTCTGCTGTACAAAGGATGTTCTCAGTTCAGAGTTTCTGCCCAGTTCATGTTTTCCGTTGAATACACACGCACACACACAAGCAGTTCCTTATGTGACCTCAGCCTCGTTTTCCTCAGCTGTGATTTTTGCCTGTGGACTGCTGTGTGTACTCCTGTAGCATTAACCAGTCATGGGATGTGGGCTCCCAAAGCAGGGCCTGGCCCCAAGTGAGGCGGCGGCTCCCTTCGTAGAAGGGCAGTGTCCGGGAGGGACTTGTGAGCTGTCAGCAGCAGCACGCGTGGTGCCTCAGTCTTGCAGGGGGAGTGCGGACAGAGCCACAGCACTCACCTCTGTAGTAGTTCTCAGAGCTCTCCCCACCTGCAACCTTACCTGGGAAGGCAAATCCTCCCTGCCTGCAACCTCACTTGGGAAGGGCAAATCCTCTGGCCCCACCCCAGAGGGACAGAATCAGAAGCTGGGGAAGGGTCCAGCAGTCTGTGCCCACAGCCTCCTGGGGGATTCTGAAGCATGCTCAGTGAGAGCTCCTGTATTATAATGACAAATGTTTGTAAATGGGGCTGAGCGCAGTGGCTCATGCCTGTAATCCCAGCACTTTGGGAGGCCGAGGTGGGTGGATCACTTGAGGTCAGGAGTTTGAAACCAGCCTGGCCAACATGGCAAAACCCCAACTCTGTTAAAAGCACAAAAAATAGCTGGGCATGGTGGCACATGTCTGTAATCCCAGGTACTCAGGAGGCTGATGCAAGAGACTCTCTTGAACCCAGGAGGTGGAGGTTGCAGTGAGTCTAGATCACACCACTGCGCTCCAGCCTGGGCAACAAAGCCAGACTCCATTCCAAAAAAAAATTATAATTTTTTTTTAAAACTATTTAAAAATGATAAACATGTGTTATAGGATCCAGCCCTTCACTCCAGGGTGTTTAATCAAGAGAGAAGAAGGCATATGTCTACACAAAGACCTGTACGTGGATGTTCGTAGCAGCTGTACTCACAATAGCTTTAAACTAGAGACAACCCAGGTTGTCTCTAGTTCAGTAGGTGAATCTCAGCTCACTGCAACCTCCACCTCCTGGGTTCTAGTGATTCTCCTGCGTCAGCCACCCGAATGGCTGGGCTTACAGGTGTGTGCCAACATGCCCAGCTAATCTTGGTAATTTTAGTAGAGACCCAGGTTTCTCCACATTGGCCAGGCTGGTCTCAAACTCCTGGCTTCAAGTGATCCGTCTGCCTCAGCCTCTCAAAGTGATGATGGGATCCCAGGCATGAGCCACCATGCCTGACCCATATATATTTATATACTAAGTCCATTGATATAAAAGTCTAGAGTGCAAACCATAGTGACAGAGGTCAATGGTTGCTTGGGAATGGGGGTAAAGGGCAGGAAAAGGTTGGATTATAAAAGAACATGAGGAAATTTTGGGGGGGATGATGGATGTATTTATTATTATGAGGTCCTGATGTCTCCATTGTGTACATATGTCAGAACTCATCAGGTTATGTACTTGATCAAGTTGTATAGCAGTTTATATGTCAAGTACACCTCAACAGAGCTGTAAAACAAAACAAAAAAAACAGGCGTGACAGTTACCCGGGAAAGGCAGGGGAACAGGTGGTAGAACACATTTTTTATGATGTTCATGATACTTACATTATTACACAAATGAATAAAATAGGAGGGACAACATGGAAAAGAGAACAAAATGAAGGAAAACTGTCAGTTTCCATCCTGAACACCAGGACCGCCTATAGCTAGCGTCCCTGGCTGTGGTCACATCTGTGGTCCTGCTGTTCATGAAGCCGTCCTCACTGCCATGTCCCACATCATCGCCCCTGGCCACGCCCATCCCTGGCTTCCTGGTGCACACTGTCCTCCACCTTGTGTTCAGGCATGGGGCTGCTTGGCTTACCTCGCTGCACCTGGCCTGTCCGTCCTCACACCACAGGGCTGACCGACGGTACGCGGAAGAGACAAGTCCGTGTTGTGTCCTCGCGGCCCAGTGGGCACTCGGCAGTGCCAGACGTTTCACAGATAGGTTGTGGTTTCTGGGTCTCCTCCTCTCAAGAGATTTGTCTTTATTATTGCCAAACTGTCACACTGTGGGTTATGTGTCATTAACAAACAGCTGAGATTCAGGCTGGTATTTCTTATTGGTGCAGCCAGCCTTTAAGTGCACACCTGGAAATGTTTAGCACACTTTCTACTTCCTAGCTCTGTTCCAGTCAAACCCAAGTTAGCAGTGAAAGCCCGTGAGAAATTCTTTGCAACTTACTGATTGGCTATGTCCTTGCGTCCTTGTTTTCCTGCAGATCTGATTTGTATCCACTGTCACCAGCACTGCTCACTTAGGACTTTCTGGATCCAGACCAGGCTCCAGCATCCACTGGACTCGTGAGCAAGTGAGTAGCCCCAGCAGTGCCTGCCTGTTGAACCTGGGGAGGCTCTTGTCAGGCTGAAATCATAGCAGGCTTCCTGACGGTCCCTGGATGTGGGCAGGCACACTTCCCACTGGGCGCAGGTGATAAACCATTGTGATTTTTTTTTTTCTTTTGGTGAGAGGAACTTATGTATCTAAGAATCTCAGGAAACCAAGAACTTCCTTTTCTGCTCTAATATATATATATTGAGGTTTAATAGCAGTCACTGGAATAATGAGAGGATAGCGTTGTTTAGATGTTAAAAGCCAGCGGGATTCATTATGGAGCTCAGAATTAAATGGCAGAGGAAGGTGAAGTTATCATTTAGCCACACCCAAGGTCAGGTAAAATGCTCATTTAACTTACAGGAACTTTTAAGAACATGCCCTTCAAATTGCTTGGGATTATTTCCATGGAAATGCCACAGTGTTCACATTGTCAGATAATGATAGAAGATAGTTTCTGGTTTGGGTTTTTTTTGTTTTTTTTTTGTCTCACTCTGTTGCCCAAGCTGGAGTGCAGTGGCATAATCTCAGCTCATTGCAACTTCCACCTCCCGGGCTGAAGTGAGTCTCCTGCCTCAGCCTCCCAAGTAGCTGGGATTACAGGCACGTGCCACCACGCCCAGCTAATTTTTGTATTTTTAGTAGAGATGGGGTTTCCCCACGTTGGCCAGGCTGGTCTCAAACTCCTGACCTCAGGAAATCCACCCACCTTGGCCTCCCACAGTGCTGGGATTATAGGCATGAGTCACCTGGCCCATTCGTTCATTCACTCACTCATCCATCCATCTTGCTCTGTCACCCAGGCTGGAGTGGAGTGGCACGATCTTGGCTCCCTGCAAACTCCGCCTCCCAGGTTCAAATGATTCTCCTGTCTCAGCCTCCCGAGTAGCTGGGACTACAAGCGTGCGCCACCATGCCTGGCTAATTTTTGTATTTTTAGTTGAGATAGGATTTCATCATATTGTTCAGGCTGGTCTCGAACTCCTGATCTCAGGTGATCCACCCACCTTGGCCTCCCAAAGTGCTACCATGAGCCATCACTGTCTAGCCTTTTTTTTTTTTTTTTGAGACTGGGTCTCCCTCTCGACCAGCCTAGAGTGTGGTGGTGCTACCATAGCTCACTGAAGCCTCGATCTCCCAGTCTCAAGTGATCCTCCCACCTCAGTCTTCTGAGTAGCTGGGACTACAGGTATGCATTACTATACTCAGCTAATTCTCTAAAAAAATAATTTTTTTTTAGAGATGGGGTCTCACTGTGTTGCCCAGACTGGTCTTGAACTCCTGGGCTTAAGCAGTCCTCCCACCTAAGCCTCCCAAAGCGCTGGGATTACAGGCGTGAGCCACCATGCCAAGCCTTGTTTTTTTTTTTTTTTTTTTTTTTGTGTGACAATCACCAGAGAGCAGAATTTTACATTGATTTTACATGTTTTTGTCTTAGGTGACTTTTCCTGTTAATTGACAGAAAATGATTTGTCTATCTTTGAAAGGTGGTACTGTATTAACAAACATGACAGAAGGCTCTGAGGAATCAGTAGCACTTAAAGTACTCACACATACCTGTATTTTGCAGGAAGGAGACTGTAATTTTGGATTCCTTGGTGGAGGAAAATCAAACACTCTCGTCTTGCCCCCAACGATGCAAGTGTGATTGCTGGTGTCTTCATGAGCTCCAGAGGTCACAGCACGCTACCAAGGACTCTCATGGCCCCTCGGATGATTTCCGAGGGAGACATAGGAGGCATTGCTCAAATCACCTCCTCTCTCTTCCTGGGCAGAGGCAGTGTGGCCTCCAATCGGCACCTCCTCCAGGCTCGTGGCATCACCTGCATTGTGAATGCTACCATTGAGATCCCTAACTTCAACTGGCCCCAGTTTGAGTATGTGAAAGTGCCTCTGGCTGACATGCCGCACGCCCCTATTGGACTGTACTTTGACACCGTGGCTGACAAGATCCACAGTGTGAGCCGGAAGCACGGGGCCACCTTGGTGCACTGTGCTGCAGGGGTCAGCCGCTCAGCCACGCTCTGTATTGCGTACCTGATGAAGTTCCACAATGTGTGCCTGCTGGAGGCATACAACTGGGTGAAGGCCCGGCGGCCTGTCATCAGGCCCAACGTCGGCTTCTGGAGGCAACTGATAGACTACGAGCGCCAGCTCTTTGGGAAGTCGACAGTTAAAATGGTACAGACACCTTACGGCATAGTTCCCGACGTCTATGAGAAGGAGTCCCGCCACCTGATGCCTTACTGGGGGATTTAGTGCCACCGGAGCCTGCGTCAGCAGCCTGAGCAGGACCGGCATCTGCTCCCTGCCGGCTGCTCCCTCTCCACTCTCTACTCAAATGGCCGACTTCTAGTTCTCCCTCAAGTGTTTTTTACACTGGGTGTTCAAATTTCTTTTAAGAGGGAGGGGACATAAAGGGAATGCATATATTGCTAGTCACATTTTTAAAATTAACATTTTGGAATAGTGTTTATGAAAATCTTTAGCTTTTAATCATTTTTAACAATTTGAACAGTTTAATAAACTGTTTGGTTCTGCTCCCTTCTGAATCTCATGCCTTTGGCACCTTGGGAGGTACAGGAGGAGCTCAGTGCAGAAATCACTTTGGGGCCTCATTAACCCTTTAGAGACAAGCTTTGCCCCAGGCTGTTGACCAGACAGATGCTTAGGGAAGATTGATACCAGCTTCAGTCTCTACTGGATTAGCCCTACTCTTTCCTTTCCCCTCTATTATTTAGTGACTCTGTAAGTTAAAATAAATACACCTTTATTATTTAGCTGTTAAGTAACTATAATGAAATCTGCTGCAAAAAACTCTCTTGGAATCCATGTGCCCAGGATTATATTAGCATTATTTTTAATAAATCTAGATGCTTAACATACTAGCATTTTTACTAATAATTTCAGGGTGTGTGTGTTGATGGAAAAAAGGTGCTCTCCAGTAACTGTGCTAAAATGTGGCTCTTGTGACAACTGTGAACACTACGTAAAATACACTTCCCACCGTGGTGGCTGGGCAGACACACTGTTCCTAGCGCGGGGCTGGTGGGAGATGACAGTGCACGCTGTGATCAGGAGTGCTGGTTTTGGTTTCCTCATAGTGGAGGGCCCTGAAGCAGCATGTCCTCCACCAGAGAAACTGGTTTTCAATAAAAGGTGCCTCTGCTTGACTATTACCACATATGAAAATGCCCTTAAACTAAACCTCAGAATAAGAGATAAGCAAATAACAGTGGCTTTGTTTAACACTGGGAATGTTACTCACTCCACTGCTCCTGATAATTGGGCAGCACCGCTCATCAGGTACATGGTAGAAGGTGGATGAACTCACCTCTGTCCCACTCCTGGGTGCTTTCCACGTGGTACCGTTCTTCTGGCTGGAGGGCAGCCTGGGATTCTGCCTGTGCGAACCCTGTCACGGCACTGCTTGTGTGGCTTCATTTGTCTGGGAGGTTGTAGCTTGCTCACCAGAGGAATTCTAGATTTTTTGGGGTTAGTTTTGGGAGGAAGCCATGTATATGCCAGTAGCTACATATTTAGACAAATATCCTCCAGATTTTACCTGGTTTGTGGCAATGGTTTTTTTCATCTAAATTCTACCTTTTCTTGCTTTATACCCCTGGCCGCCCATTCTTATAAACATGCATCATTATTCTCTAAATAGGAAAATTAAAATGAAAAAAATTAAAATTATTAATAGTTTCTATGGGAAATCAGAGGAACCAACCAATGCTATAAAATCAAAAATCATCATCATCATCATCCAGGGAGGCTCTGACTGCTTTAGTATGAGGCTCAGCTTTGAGTCTGGAAGTTTCTGAATAAGAGCCCCAAATAACCACTGTCCTAGGGCGAGAAGACACTTGCTAACAGATGTTCTTGGTAATAAATGAAAATTACCTGTAGAATTCCTGGCAAGCAGCACTACGGGGCTCTAAGTAAGAGTTCTTCACACATGGGAAGTCGAACACCTTTGTAATCTAAGTGTGTGGGCCCCTGTTCATCCTAGTGACTTGCATCTACGTGAAATCAACCCAACAAAGACAAGACTAAGAAAAAATCTAGTAGCCTGACATTCTTCTACACTTGTGTTTTGGTTAGTGAAGTTTAACAATGCTAACTGTTCTGGGCTTGTTCTGTGATTTCAGAACAGACCCTGAAAATATTTTAAAGGTAAAACTTTATAATATCTAAACATCAATTACAGCAGTTATTAAAATATAAACAAGGAAAAAAAACATACCATCTTTTAAAATACAGGAGCAAATTCCACATCACACAGAAGGCAATGCATTTCGCTCTAGGCCACAGCATTCACTGGTTAATAAAGCCACAGCTACAAAGTAATGAGATGTCCCACGTGAATACTTTAACCACTTACGTTCACATCAACATATAAATGATGAAATTAAGTAAAAGCTTCATTATGATATAAAAAGCATGTGTCAAGTGGCATTTTTCTCCCAACTGTTTCACTAAAGCTTTATTTCCTCAGCCTTGCAAGGAGTGGGCTTTTCAATATTGCTATTTGGTGCACACTTATCTGAAGAAATAAATACCTTAAACATAAAAAATACAGGCGACACACACTGACATTTGCTGGAATGGTCTAGAGCAGGCTACAGTGCTCCCTGTCTGAATGGCAAATGTCTGAAAATGTCAGAGTTTATTAACTGTTCACAAAGGAAGGCATGTGACCTCGAAGGTGTTCAGGGGAATTTTTGTAGTGGTCCCCAGTACAGCATTTCCTGTTTCTGTAACATACAGCCCCTATACTCTTTCCAAAGCTGAAGCACATATTAGACAGGCACAGAAAAGACACTTTTAAACAAGACCCCCAAGACCCTTCAAATATGTATATGTACACAAAATGTCCAAATAATTAAACACACACAACCCCTATGAAATGCTAACTAGTAACCACAGGAAAAATAAAGCATGGAAAATATCCTAATATATCCAGTACCTCTTCTAGCTCAAGCATGTCCAAACAAAAATTAAATTACACACTAAGCCATAAAAATTTTAAAGGCAAAACATCCCACCAAAAAAAGAAAAGTGCTTATTAATCGCCATTCAAGCAGTGGGGTGAAGCCACCGACACAATACACAGTATGGAAATAAGTAACCTTGGTTACGGTTTCCAAGGACACAGGGCTCCTGGCTAACGAGAAGAGCTGAGGTGAAGCTGAATGCAGTGCTGTCATTATAAACGTTTATAAAGAAAAGCAGTGCAACAGTGTCCCACACTCCTCGGATCCCCATTGGTGGCATCTAATTAAACATTTCAAGTATTCAACAGATATGAAAGGTACTGAATACTTTTCATAGCAAAGGCTTTTTTTTTGTTGATGTCTGCTGAATTTCCCTGTGGCACCTCCCAAGGAGTGACTAAGCCTATCGTCCTTGGTACTAAGGAATTTTATCTGAGGCATTCTGGAATTTCTCAGAAATAGAAACCAGCTCAGTTAACAAGTGAGCTTACTTTTTAAGTGTCGATACTAGTCCACTGTGACGGGATAGGAGTCTACATAGCATTTTGAAAAGTTCCAGCACTATAAATTCAAACTGGGAAACTTTTTTTAAGAGACACAGTCTAGGCTGGAGTGCAGTGGCATGATCATAGCTCACTGCAGCCTCAAACTCCTGGACTCATGCAATCCTCTCGCCTCAGCTTCCCAAGTAGCTGGGACCACAAATGCCCACAGATGCCCACCACCATGCCCAGCTAATTATTTTTTGCCCAGGGCTGGTCTCTAACTCCTGGGAAACATTCTTGCTGCAAAGGCAGATTCTGTTGTCATAGTTCTGTTATGAAGTTTATAAGGTCAATTAGAAGCCTGCTTGCATTCCAGCTCCATGTGGAGCTGCTGCTGCCCAGGATGAAAGCACCAAGGTCTATGCAGAAGCCTGCCAAAAACTGTCCCACCCGTGTTATGGCTAACACTCCACTGGCCTTGTGGTGGGCAAAGGCTCCAAAGGTGTCACTTCAGAGTGGGCTGTCTCAGTCATGAATGGCCAGAGATGGTATCATCGGGAGCCAGTGAGAAAAGCGTATCTCTTCCCAGTGCCTCCTGTGCAGTCGGGTATGCAGAAGGTCAAGCAGACGCCTCACCAACAGCTGTTTAATGAAAACCTTCTACACCTTTCTTGAAGAACACAGAAAAGCTGTTAAGATGGAGAAAGAATTTATCCTGACGGGGAAAATAAATTATGTAAAAGCAGCAATTATATACACAAAACCAACTTTTTCAGTTTAAAAATAAAAGCTAAGTCTAGGTCAGAGAGCCGAAGCCACGCAGAGGAAAGTAAAGGAGACTGAAAAACCTCTTCATAAAGTGCATCATCAACAGTTCAGAGAGACGTGTGTCCTAGATCGCTATGTTCTTCCTAGGAATAACACAGCGCTCAGCCACTTGGCTTTTTCCCTCTAATTTTATGCATTCAAATTAAATGGCAAAGAAAATTCCCTACACTGGGAAGCAGGAGCTTTTTCATCTAAAATTCAGTACTATTTCTCAACAATTTCCTTCTACTTCTTCTAAGTCATGTATCTACCCCATAAATATACATCTTGCTACTTTACACCAGGCCGAGAACTCCACATTTTTACCCTGACTTAATTTTCAGGTTTTTCTCAAGATACTGCTGTGAAGTCAGGCAGTGTTGGTCTCTATGCAGTCATCTTTGGAAATTTGGAGACGGGCCACTGCCAAGAGATTTCAGCCCACTGCCTTTCCGAATCTCGTCCGAGAAAACTCACAGTCGCAGTCTTTGCATGTGGCAAAGCAGGTTTGCAGTGAAGGCTCCTGGCGGGGACGGGTGTTATCCTGATACACAGGATTTGGGCCTCCGTCAAAATGAGCATTCTTCACTATAGCAGAGTGTCCAGGCCTGTTTTGGGAAAAAGTCTTGATAGTTGGCAGAAAGAAAAGTAGAGAACTGGTTCAGTTATGACAACAAAGTTGGTGAAAGCTACCCTCACCTGCCTGCCACTATCCAGGGGAGATGGGCAGAATCTTCTCTATAAAAAGCAGAACATCAGTTTAATCACAATTTCCCCTTTTTATTCATTGCAGACATTAACAAACTAAATGCAGATAAACACATTCTACTTCACAGGACAGTAAGCGTCCTCGATAAAAACACGCACTGGCTCGAAACATTCACCCATTCCAGTCCTGCAACAATAATTTATTTTTCTTCAAATGTCAGTTCTTCACAGTTTCAATACTGCAGCAGCAAATTATCCCTTAGATCAAGAAAGCTATGGTCCATATTTTAGAAGATCTTAAAAGTAGAGAGAAGTAAGCAAACTTCTGGTGCCGTGTGCAGTTTGGGTGGGACAATTTTACCTCCAATCCCGAAGACCGGACGTGGGAAGGACTGGGCCCTGCAGCGTCCCCCATGCCTTGAGGTGTTCTTCATCTAGAGTCACGGCAGCCAGCTGCGCAGCGTTCGCATTCTAGTTATTGGTCCCTGTCACCCCATGGGGTGTCACAGAAAAAAAAGCCGACGCTTCACAGAGGAGTTGTTCAGAGCAGGTCAGGCAGGACGAGGCCAGGAGGCTTTGGCTCGACACAGTTGATCCAGAAGTTGGCACAGCTGGCGTGATACTGGTGCCCTCCATAGGCCAGCTTGAAACTGTCTGTTTCTGAGTTGAATGCCTGCCAGAAATAAACAGAGATGTGGGGCAAGTCAGGCTTTTTCTGTATCTAAGAGCTTTTCAGCAACCAACATGTACATCTCTCCAGGTCACAGAGGCTGGGGCCAAAATGGCACACACACAAAAGCTGAGCGGGTAGCTATAGGAATCCAAAAGCTGAGCAGGTAGCTATAGGAATCCAAGAGAGAGGTTTTTTTTACTGCTAATTAAAGGTATAAAAACTGTTACCACTAAACCTAGTTTCAGCAAAAGGCGGCCAAATCTTCCATGGAAAAGGCAGACAGAGGTCATGGGGCAGAGGGGGGAATCATGATAATGGGAACTAAGGTAGCCAAGGGTTGTGGATAATTTCTACCCCTCACTGTGCTGAAGCAAGCCCTCCTCGCAAGGCTGGCATCTGCCTACAGCATGCAATCCTTTACATTCCTGTAGCTGAGCACAAGCCTATCATGACAAAAAATTACAGGAGAGTTAGAGAACAACAGATAACAACTCTCAGGGTCTAATGTCATTGGGAGCTAATAACTCAATCTACATTACCAAAAAAATCCTTTGGTAATCTACATTACCAAAGGCATAGAGTTCAAAAATACCTTGATGGGCATTGAACACATAAGAATGATTTCCAGATGATTACCAGTAAGCTATAGTCAGCCATGGAAAAGTAGTCCAAATCTCAGCTGCTTACTGGGGTTAGTTTTCTAACACACTGCAAATAAACAAAACTCTAAAACCCAATTTGCCTTTTTTTTTGGAGACAGAGTCTCGTTCTGTCACCCGAGTGCAATGGTGCGATCTCAGCTCACTGCAACCGCCACCTCCTGGGTTCCAATGATTCTCCTGCCTCAGCCTCCCAAGTAGCTAGGACTATAGGCGCACACCATCACACCCGGCTTTTTTTTTTTTTTGTATTTTCAGTAGAGATGGGGTTTCACCATGTTAGCCAGGATGGTCTCAATCTCCTGACCTTGTGAGCCGCCCGCCTTGGCCTCCCAAAATGCTGGATTACAGGTGTGAGCCACCACACCCGGCCTCCAATTTGCTTCCTGCCTGTCAACAGCTAAACAGCTAAATCCTGAAGTTCTTTGATCTCCTTCTGTGTGTCACTACAAGTTCCAGCCTTCCAGAAGTTGCTTATTGTTACCTCATTCATCACAGAGAAAAATAACGCCAACAGAAGCCAATTATGAGAAACAAGCATGCAAATAAGACAGAAGTGGACCCACACAGATATATTAGTTGA
This sequence comes from Sapajus apella, assembly GCF_009761245.1. Taxonomy (NCBI): domain Eukaryota; kingdom Metazoa; phylum Chordata; class Mammalia; order Primates; family Cebidae; genus Sapajus; species Sapajus apella. Next base: position 31,545,438 of record NW_022436952.1, read on the forward strand.
CTAAATCAAACATTATGAGAACAAAAATGACTCAGTGAAGGATTCATGATTGGAACAGTTCAGGATGGCAATGGATGGAATCATCCAGTTTGCCTTCCATACTCAAAATTCAGATGGAGACGCTAAGATAAGGTGTAACTGGTTCATACTTTTTTAGGATGTTCTTCTGCAGGCTTCTCTTCTTTCTGAAATAATGTTGAAACCATAGGTCAACAAAATTCCCAGAACAGGGCCTCTGGCCTCCAAACACATCCTTAAGGTTCACCCTTTCCTCCTAACCACCCCACAATGCATAGGCTGCTGCAGGCACCAGAGCGGCGTCCATTCCCCCCATAGCTCCCCACCCTCCGCCGCCCACCCTGCTCTCCCGTGTCTGCTCTCATCATCAGCTTTTAGGACCTGAGAAAATCCCCACCTCTGGTCACAAGCTTTGCAATAAAGTGGGCCAGATGAGGTTGTCCCGAGTCGCGTTAGGGTGGCCCTTTGCCAACTGCAAGGGGAGGCTACGTGACTTACCCGGCTCCTTGAGTCCACATTTAAGAGGCACACGCCGCAGGCAAGTTCCTGAGCATTTTTAATCCCAGGCCGTAGCATACAGGAGGAAAAATCCAGCGAGTTCTCATCTGGCTGTGAGGATGGTAAGACAAACGGGTAAGAAGTCCAGCGAGTCCACCAGCTGTTCGCTTCACACTCCCTCGTCACTCACCCCCAGTAGGTCTAGCAGCAAGTTAAGAACTCTCTAACGCCACCACTACAAACATTAAACTTCCCAAACATCTACTGAGAACCCACTATGTGCCAGGTGCTAGGAAAGCCGGCACAAGTAAAATATACCCTCTGGCTTCTGAGAACTCGGTCTCAAGTGGGCGCCCAGGGGAGCCAGTGCAGTGCCATGAGTGCCGGGTGTGCTTACTTAGGGGAAGTCCTGAGTGCCAGGGCACAAGGGAGGGGCACTTAGCCCAACCCGAGGAGGGAGGGGCCTGAAGCCAGAGACTGCTTCCGAGAACTTTTTTTTTTTTTTTTTTGAGACAGAGTCTTGTTCTGTCACCTGCAACCTCTGCCTCCCAGGTTCAAGCGATTCTCCTGCCTCAGCCTTCTGAGTAGCTGGGATTATAGGCATGCCACCATGCCTGGCTAATTTTGTATTTTTAGTGGAGATGGGGTTTCACCATGTTTGTCAGGCTGGTCTTGAACTCCTGACCTCAGGTGATCTACCACCTTGCCCTCCCAAAATGGTGGGATTACAGGCATGAGCCACCACACCTGGCCAGCTTCCTAGAACCTAGAATCACCTTGATTGAGTCTAGATGGGAACTGATAAGTGAAGGGGATGGAGCTGGGTGAGGTAAGGGAGGGAAGGATATTCTATGCGGAAGCAGCAGCATGGGCAAAGGCTTCTGAGCTAAAGAGGAGGTATGGGAAGGAATCTAGAGGGTGGGGGCAAAGCCCAGGAAAGGAGGAAGATGAAGCCACAGCATGAACCTCAAGGAAGATAAGGAGCATCCTGGAAGCCACTAAGGGTTCCAACTAGATCATGACAGGCCCAGGTTCGTATTATTAACAGATAATATACCGCCTATGCTGCAGAACAGGCAATGAATTGGGGGTGGCAATCCCAGGGCCTCAGCCAGAAGGCTGCTATGGCAGTCCTGGAGACAGATGCTGATGGTCAGAACGAAGGCAGCGGTGGTGCGGAATGCAGAGAAATGGACAGGTGAAAGAGCTGCGAAGGCAGGAGAATGACCAGGCCTGGCTGACCTGCTGGAGGTGAGAGGTTGGAGGGCCCGGGCAGCTGAGAAAAGTCACCATAATGAGACATGTGAGAGAAGGACCAGGCTTGAGGATGGAGGATGGGGACAAGAGTTCAGTTAGGTACAAGCTGAGCTGAAGCTGCCTGTGGGACAGCGAAGGCCACATGCTATAGAAGCAGGGGGCTGGATATACATACAGGCCTAGTGCTTGCGGACAGATCTGGAAGCCACCAGCTACAGACCATAAATAGAACAACAGCTATTAAGCCCTTACTTTGACGAGCACTATACTAAGCTCTTTACATGCATGCTCTAATTCACTCCTCACCAAAAAAAAAAAAAAAGTTAAAAGGGTAGGTCTCAATCTTGGAAAGCTGTCCATTTGCTCTGTTGCGCAGGCTGGAGCATAATGGTGTGATCACAGCTCACTGCAGCCTTGACTTCGTAGGCTCAAGAGATCCTCCCACCTCAGCCCTTCAAATAGCTTGGACTACACGTGCGTGCCACCATGCCCAGGTCATTTTTTGATTTTTTTAAGATGTCTCCCTATGTTGTCCAGGCTGATCTTGAACTCCTGGGCTCAAGTGATCCTCCCAAAGTGGTGGGATTACAGGCATGAGCCACTGCGCCCAGCCCTGCAGCACACTTTTATTTTTATTGATTTTGAGACAGGGTCTGACTCTGTTGCCCAGACTGGAGTGTGGTGGTGTTATCTTGGCTCACGACAGCTTCTGCCACCTGGGCTCAAGCAATCCTCTTGCCTCAGCCTCCCAAGTAGCTGGGACTACAGGTGTGCACCACCACGCCCAGCTAACACACTTCTTTTTGAGACAGAGTCTCGCTCTTTCACCCAGGCTAGAGTCCAGTGGTGCAATCTCGGCTCACTACAACCTCCGCCTCCTGGGTTTGATCAATTCTTCTGCCTCAGCCTCCTGAGTAGCTGGGACTACAGGCATGTGCCGCCACACCCAGTTAATTTTTGTATTTTTAGTAGAGACAGCATTTCACCATATTGGCCAGGTTGGTCTCAAACTCCTGACCTCGTAATCCACCCTCCTCAGCCTCGGAAAGTGCTGGGATTACAGGCATGAGCCCCCACACCCGGCCACACACTTTTAAGTTTGATCTGTACTAGTAACATTTTCTCCATCATTTTTTTGGCACTGAGGGATTTCCTTAGTGCTAAAATAACTTGAGACATACATAACCCTGAAAGCTGGACAACAGTAAAATTTAAGAACTAGAATGTTTTAAGTATTACCTCTATTTTTAATATAATTTATTTAACTGCAAATTTGTATCATTTAATTTGTGTTTGTTTTGCTTTTGAGCTAGAGTCTCACTCTGTCACCAAGGCTGGAGTACAGAGGCATGATCATGGCTCACTGCAGCCTCAAACTCTTGGGATCAAGCAATCCTTTTGCCTCAGTCTCCTGAGTAGCTGGGACTAACGGTGTGTGCCACTACACCAGGCTAACTTCTTTATTTAGTAGAGATGAGGTCTTGCTATGTTGCCCAGGCTGGTCTAGAACTTCTGGCCTCAAGCAATCCTTCCACCTCAGCCTCCCGAAGTGTTAGGATTATAGGCATAAGCCACTGTACCCAGTCTTCATTTAATTTTTAGTAATAACTACTTAACAAATGGCTCATAAAATTCCTCAACATTTAACAATCAACTCTTGCAAGCCAGTAGGAATTGGCTTTAACACCCTAGTGCAACAGAATGAAATCTTAGGTGGGAGCCTAGAAGTTGAGCATTTTCTCCCAGAGGGCTTATCCTCGCTCTCAAGCAGGAGGTGAGATCATCAGCTGGGTCCGAAATAGCAGTAGCCTTGTGAACGCCAAGCAGCAAACTGACGGTGGTGTGATTCTCTCCACCAGCACACAGGGGTCAGGGTTGGGGTGGAGAACGTGGATGGCTGCACTGATTCTGGTTGGGTTCTATCCACTGAGTATGACTGGAGGGAGTGAGTAGGGATGCCCCATGCACCGTGGAGAGTAAGCAGGTGAGAAAAGCAACAACAGAAGAGGGTTGATAGGACCACAGTGAAAGAGACAATGTCCTGTCTTGAGAACCAAAAACAAGAGTAGTGCCAGCGAAGGGTGAGACAGTGGAGGGTTGTCCAACTGTCCCAGGAAGTTAGATGTCTGAGTCCAGGGTTGCACAGGCGCAGCACAGTGTTTGCTAAGACATCCCACCGTGATGATGCGAGCAGGTGGCTGAAGTGCAGGAGAAACAAGGGCGTGTGCTCCAGGTGGTCAAGCATCTGTGGGCCTGGCATGGTGGCTGTTTGTCCTCATGGATACTGAGGTGATCCAAGAGGATGGCAAATTCCTGCCACAGTGACGGCTACATTTCCCATGGTTATTCCAGTCTGAACCACTGAGAAGTTTACACATCGTTTGTGAGCAACAACGCAAAATTAAATCATCAGTATTTTTCCTCACCAGAAAAAAAAAAAGATTTCTCCTTATAAAAACAAAAATGTGTAGATTATGTATGATGTTCCCTGTTCCTTTCTAATTTGAAATAATAAACCACGAACTAGCACCACAAACCTTTCTTAAACACATTTGAGCCAGATCCATTGAGATCACAGCTTGGGAAGGAAGAACACATGGTTTTCAAAGAAAAGGTGAGGTGTATGTTTCAACTGTGTGCAGGGGACTCTGATGTATGTGATCAAAGTAAACTTACATGGCCTTAGTCAAGTCATAGGGTATTTTTTTTTTTCTTTTTTTTTTTTTTTTTTGAGATGGAATTACACTCTTGTTGCCCAGGCTGGAGTGCAACGGTACAGCCTCGGCTCACCGCAACCTCCTCCTTCAAGGTTCAAGCGATTTTCCTGCCTAAGTCTCCAAAATAGCTAGGATTACAGGCATACTCCACCATGCCCAGCTAATTTTGTATTTGTAGTAGAGACGGGGTTTCTCTATGTTGGTCAGGCTGGTCTCGAACTCCCAACCTCAGGTGATCCACCTGCCTCCGCCTCCCAAAGTGCTGGGATTACAGGCATGAGCCACCACATCCAGCTCTGTTTTCTTTCCTCTCTTTTCCTTTTTAGTGCAACCATGGTCACTGTGGTCAAATGCAGAAGAGGCTGGCCCTACGACTTGCTTGTTCATGTTAACAATTTCACTTGCCCTATACCTCTCTCCCATTTATACATATTTCAGATAAACATAAAACATGCTCTGGAAGGGAAAAAATTGTCTATATCATTATCACCACTATTCACTTTGACACATAAACTCTCAGCAAGCTTTTTAAAGAGGTTAAAATATAGTCTCACCTCTGTAATCCACATTATAGATAGTCAGCATGTTATTGAATCAGGGCTATTTGAGAAATAATTAGAATCTGAGAAAATTCTGAGTCCTGAAATCAACCAAGAGAAGCCCCTTAGTATCTGTTTACCAAAGGCATAAGGAAAGCAAATGAAAAGGTCATACTGTAATCTCCAATGAAAACCAAGGCTCTGCATAAATGACCCTGTGATCAAATTACTCTTTCAGCTGACAAAAGTAACCTTCCTAAGTACATGTGTATAAACAGGATGATTATTGTAGTATAATAGTAACAGTTTGGCACCAACTAATGGCTGTCATTGTATAAGAAGGTATGCCCCCTACAAGTCACCTTAATCATCTCTTTATTTGGCAAGTATTTCATGCATTTAGTAAATATTTTAAAATAAATATATATTGTACATGGCCTATTGACAATAAGTCCTACTGTCAGACTGAGACATGTAATCCTGAATCTTTAGCCTACAATAAACTGCTACGATGGTGTCCAAGAAGATCCTTATTTAATTTCTTTTTTTTTTTTTTGAGATGGAGTTTTTGCTCTTGTTGCCCAGGCTGGAGTGCAGTGGCACAATCTCGGCTCACCGCAACCTCTGCCTCCCAGGTTCAAGTGATTCCCCTGCCTTAGACTCCCAAGTAGCTGGGATTACAGGCATGCACCACCGAACCCCTGGCTAATTTTTTTGTATTTTTAGTACAGATGAGGTTTCTCCATGTTGGTCAGGCTGATCTTGAACTCCTGACCTCAGGTGATCCACCCACCTCAGCCTCCCAAAGTGCTGGGATTACAGGCCTGAGCCACTGCCTGGCCAAGAAGATCCTAAGGAAGAAGAGTTTGGTAGTAATTAGTGTTCTTCTACCAATCTTACTCCCTTTTTTTTTTTTCTTTTTGAGATGGAGTCTTGCTGTGTCACCAGGCTGGAGTACAGTGGCACGATCTCGGCTCACTGCAACCTCTACCTCCCAGGTTCAAGTGATTCTCCTGCCTCAGCCTCCCAAGTAGCTATGATTTACAGGCCCGTGCCATCACACCCAGCTAATTTTTGTATTTTCAGTAGCAACAGGGTTTCACCATGTTGGCAAGGATGGTCTTGATCTCCTGACCTTGTGATTCACCCATCTCGGCCTCCCAAAGTGCAGGGATTACAGGCGTGAACCAACCTAATCTTTCTCCTTTTTAAGGAATGGTAGGATTGGCCTTCCCTGCCCTCTTTTCAAAATCAGGCAAAGCCCTGTAACTTGCCACAGTCAAACTGAGCAAAAGTCAGATGTCGGCCTGGTACACAGTGGCTCACAGCTGTAATCCCAGCACTTTGGGAGGCTGAGGCAGGTGGATCACCTGAGGCCAGGAGTTGGAGACCAGCCTGGCCAACATGGCAAAACCCCATCTCTACTAAAAATACAAAAAAATTAGCAGGGCGTGGTGGTGGGCGCCTGTAATCCCAGCTACGTGGGAGGCTGCAACACGAGAATAGCTTAAACCTGAGAGGCGAAGGTTGCAGTGAGCTGAAATGGTGCCACTGCACTCCAGCCTGGGTGACAGAGCAAGACTCCATCTCAGTCAGAGTGTCACCTTTCGGAGGAGGCCTTTAAGACCAATGTGCTATTTCTCATGTTTCCTTGACCCTCCCATGGTCACCAGCTATGTTCCACATGGTGGAGGCTCTGTCAACCTGGGTCCCTGAGTAAGGCGGGCATAGCACAGAGCCCCCACCAACTTGAGATGGACACATAGCCTGAGCAAGAAATAAAGCTTTGCTGTTTTATATTGCTAAGACGGAAGAAGCTGTTACCAAAGCATAACCTAGTTTAATTTGGCTGATATAAAGGGTCATCTAACCAAGTTCCATAAGCAATTACAGAGTTTTGGTACTGGCTTTGCTGCAACATCCTGTATAATCTTTCCTACTGCTGCTGTAACAAAGTAGCACAAACTTAATGGCTTAAAACAATGTAAATGTATCCTTTTACAGTTGTGGATTTCAGAAGTCTAACACGGGTGAGCAGGACTGTATTCCTTCTGGGAGTTCTAGGGGAAAATCTGTTTCCTTGCCTTTTCTAGCTTCTAGGGACTGCCTCTGCTTGTGGTCCCATCTTCAAAGCCAGCCGGTAGCATCTGCCACTCTCTGATTCTGTCACATCACTTTTTCTCACTCTTCCCCCATAAGGATCCATGTGATGACACTGGGCCCACCTGGGTAATCCAGGATAATTTCCTCAATGAGAGACCTTTAACTTAATCCTATTTGCAAAGGTAACATATTCACAAGTTCCAGGGCCATGGGCAGCTTTGAGGGAGCCAACATTCTGTCTACCACAGCCACCTTCTATCACCTGAATAGCCATGCAGAGGCATAGTAAAGATTCTGTCTCTAGGCCAGGCATGGTGGCTCATGCCTGTAATCCAAGCACTTTGGAGGCCAAGGCGGGTAGATCACCTGAGGTTGGGAGTTCAAGACCAGCCTGACTAACATGGTGAAACGCCATCTTTAAAAAAAAAAAAAAAAAAAAAAAAAAGATTCTGTCTCTAAAACATTGTGCAGACTGTCAAGAGGACAAAATGCTTTCACCATAAAAATAAACTGTTCTCTTGACATGTCATAGCAACAGGAAGTAAGTACTCTGAAATTCACTGGTCAATTTCACATTGAAAGGAAGTACAAAAGAATTCATACTTCACTGAGGTGAATAGTGAAATCAAAGAGGGTGTGTGATTGCCAATTGACTAAAATTCAGGCAAATAACAGCCTTTTCTCTTCTTAGATTTTATATGGCAAAAATCGATTAATTTTGTTTTCCAGGAGCAAATTCTTTGCCTGCTCCAAATCTACTGAACTTCAACCCACTTCACAAGATAAAATGTTAGATGACAATTCACTTAGAAAGTTAACCTCAGAGTGCATCACATATCTCACTAAAATAGGTGATTTTCACCTCTTGAGAAAGAAGCAGGTCTTCAGTCTGTGCCAGGAGGAGATATGCTTCTCCCACAAGAGGGAGTCTTAGCCCATGGATAAAGAGTATTAAGAGACAGCGGGCTGGGCTCGGTGGCTCAAGCCTGTAATCCCAGCACTTTGGGAGGCCAAGGCGGGTGGATCACGAGGTCAAGAGATCGAGACCATCCTCGTCAACATGGTGAAACCCCGTCTTTACTAAAAATACAAAAAAAATTAGCTGGGCATGGTGGCGCGTGCCTGTAATCCCAGCTACTCAGGAGGCTGAGGCAGGAGAATTGCCTGAACCCAGGAGGCGGAGGTTGCGGTGAGCCGAGATCGCGCCATTGCACTCCAGCCTGGGTAAAAAGAGTGAAACTCCGTCTCAAAAAAAAAAAAAAAAAAAAAAAGAGACAGCGTAAAGCTTTGCCAGTATAGTCAGCTCTTGGTATCCGTGGGTTCCACATTTATGAGAGTTCAACTAACCTCAGATCAAAAATATTCGAAGGCAAAAATAGAAAAAAACAAAAATGATACAAATTTAAAAATCCAATACAGTATAATAACTATTTACACAGTATTTACATTGTATTAAGTGTGATAAGTAATCTAAAGATTATTTAAAATAAACAGGAGGATGCACATAGGTTATATGAAAATCCTAGGCCATTTCACATCAGGGACTTGAACATCTGCAGATTTTTATGTCCAGAAATGGGGGACGTCCTGGAACCAACTCCCCATACATCAAGGAGTAACTGTAATTTCCAGCTTAAATAAACATCAAGGAGTCAGAATTTGGAGTTGAAGACTGTGTACCCTGTCTTCCTTAGCCCAAGCATGACTGCTGTGATGGAGCACTACATTCTGTGACTGTCACTGGAGAAAAGTGATGCAGCTGTCTTCCGACAGGAACAGCCTCAGTCTTCATGGGAAGAAATAAGTCATTTTCAGTATCTTAAAAGCTGGACGTAACACAGAGTAGGAAGAAGAATGGATTCTGAAATGACATAGATTCACATCCCAGACTTGTCAGTTTCAGTCAAGTTTCATCTTCTCAAAGCCCTAATTTCTTCACCTATAAAAATGACGATTATACTTCTAGAGTATAATCTAGCTTCTAGAGACGGCCTCTGCACTCCTTGGCTCGTGATCCTATCTTCAAAGCCAGCAGGTTGCACCTGCCACTCGAATCTTCTTCTCTCTGCTTCTGTTGTCACATCACTTTCTCTCATTCTTCCCCTCCTATCTTCCCCTTATACAGACTCAATATGTGATGACATGGGGTTGTTATCAGGATTAAATCAGAATGTAAAGCATACAGCACAATGCCTGGCAGGCCCTACGTGCAAAATATTAAGAAATGGTAACCAGTAGCAGCAGTAGTAGTAGTAGAAGTAATAACAGTAGTAGTAATAGCAGTAGTATGGAATCAAAGGGCACTGCGGCAATATAGTTCATTAAGGAATTCATTTACCTGAAGTGAAGCAACAGTGTAAAGCATTACAAAATTCCTGTAAAACCTCAATCATGCCTCTCTAATGATGATTTCCCTGTTTTGAGCATCTAATTCAGAGTCCTGGGAGTTTGTATAGTTTTGTTACAAATGATTTGAATTACAAAGATGTTGGTTTATATCATTTACATTTAAACAGCTATTCTTTTTTTTGTTTTTTTTGAGACAGAGTCTCACTCTGTTGCCCAGGCTGGAGTGCAGTAGTGTGATCTTGGCTCACTGCAACCTCCACCTCCTGGATTCAAGTGATTCTCCTGCCTCAGTCTCCCGAGTAGCTGGGATTACAGGCATGCACCACCATGCCAGGCTAATTTTTGTATTTTTAGTAGAGACGGGGTTTCACCATGTTAGTCAGGCTGGTCTTGAACTCCTGACCTTGTGATCCTCCCACCTCAGCCTCCCAAAGTGCTGAGATTACAGGCATGAGCCACCACACCCGACTATACAGCTATTCTTATCAGTTCTGTTAGAGTAAAAGCTTTCTCATGACAAGTAACACCTTATACTATTTCTGTGGAATGTGTGCTATTCTTCATGCAGTGGGCAACTCAAGTTTTACAGACAGAGGACATCTCTACCAGTTATCAAGAGTACAATGACATGGTATAATCTGAGCAAAGGATTGTTCTGTCACAGCTAACCTAGTGAAAAATGCAATTATAATGAGAAGAACATGGGTAATTAGAGAAATGAATACTCTGGTGTTCATGTACAATTTGCAGTGCATTCCTGTGTTGTCAAGTTAGAAGATTAATTCATCTCTATACCCTTATCTGGTGTCTTAAAAAACGAAAGTCAGGTAAAACCACTCTTTAGTATCTAGACACAGACGCTAGAAAAGGATGCTCACAACGGGAGTCCGAGGGAAGGGCATAAATGCCCAGACCTTCTCTCCATTTACTTCACATTTGTTTACACTAAAGGAGTCAGAGCCACCATATGTGAACAGCACAACACTCCCGGTTAGATGGGCCCCAAGCCCAATAGGCTTTCTTCAAAATAACAAAATCAAATTCCAAGGTCTCTTTAAAAAGGTCTGAACAAAATTAATCCCTGGTATAAAAAATCAGACCAGGGATTATATCTGAGTAGGGTTATGATTAAGAAGGTGTATAAAAAGCTTCTGAAATGACAGAGTAATCTGTATCTTAACAGAGGCATGGGTTATATGGGGTATGCATTTTCAAACTCTTTGAGTAGTATAACCAAGATTTTTGCATCTTATTGTGTGTATATACGTGTGTGTGTGTGTGTGTGTGTATTTTTTTTTGAGATGCGCAATCTCAGCTTACTGCAACCTCTGCCTCCCGGGTTCAAGTGCTTCCTCTGCCTTAGTCTCCTGAGTAACTGGGATTACAGGTGCCCACCACCAGGCCTGGCTAATTTTTTTGTATTTTTTTTTTTGTAGACACGGGGTTTCACTATGTTGGCCAGGCCGGTCTTGAACGCCCGACCTCCTGATGCACCCGCCTCGGCCTCCCAAAGTGCTGGGATTACCAGCGTGAGCCACCACGCCTGGCCCTATATATATATTTTACAAAAAAAAAAAAAAATGGTCTGGAGGGTTGTTGAGCGTCTAGAAGGTGAGCCCTTGTGCTCATGAACAGATGCAGCAAGCCTGTAGTCACAGGAGCCTGGGAAGATGCACGGAAATGAAACTGGCTTGCACTTCACCTGGTGAGAGGAGCTACCTCAAGAAGTAAACACACGGCAGCAACCCAGGAATCACCCCTTATCCCTTCCTCCAAATTCACAAGCTTGGCAAGTGTGCCTGGTCTCTGTGATCTTTTCTTCTAAGAGCTCATGGCAAGGAGAGATATGCTTTGTAATCGCAGTCATCTTTTCCAGCAGCACTGGGAGAGAAGAGATGAGTGGCTGATTTGGGGGTTTGTATAGAAATCTAGTTTTCAGTGTTAATTGCAATAACAACTGATTGCCACCAAAACAAAGAATAATCAAATCTAAATGTAAAGAAGGACGCTTTGAAGTTACTCTACAGTCCCAGGATATACATACAAGGGAAATGTACAGCAAAGAATTTGACTGTTTGTAACAAGTTGCTGTCAGAAAAGACTCCTGGTGTTTGAACTCATTAATCTTGGTGCTAAAATCACCCCAGTCCCCTGACAAAAGCTTTAGTACCTCTCTGTTTTTACCCACCCAACTTGTCCATCTCAAAGGGGCCACAACGAATAGAGATTGAGAAAGTACACCTCTAATTTTCAGAAAGAACCCAGCATCTCTGTGCTTCAGTTTCTTCATCTGTAAAAGGGGAGAATAAAATTATCTACTCTTATGATGATATTCAGGCTAACCTGCTCCATATTAGGACAAGGTCAGGAAGCAGAAGGTGGGTGAGTTAGGAAGGACACAGACACATGCTGATCTCAGGTTCACAACTGGTAACACACCTTCTGGACCCCACAGCCTCACAGGCACGCTCAGCACACACCACTAGCCAACCTACTTCATTAGTAGCTGGAGCTCAGAAAGTCAATGCAGAGTTTAATGCATTTCTCTGATCCAGAGGATAATGAACCGAATTCCAGAAGCTCAAAGAAAATTGGAGGACTGCAGCAAACACCTTTTTTCTCCCAAGTTCCTTGTATTAGTCATCACAACAGTTAACCAATCCATTAAGGAACAAACTTGAAGACTCTCATTCAGACCCAAGAATTCTGCCTCTGAATGTAAATACAGAAATAGAGGATAAGTAGTAAACTACCCCCATGCCTTCTCCCCAGCTTCTTCGGTTCGCAGTTTTCTGATTCAGCTGCCTTTTGTGGGTAGTGATGTGTGGTACTACAGTCCTCCTTAGGACAGAAGATGTCTGGTGGCTTCGGCATGATTCTCCTCTGCTTCAGGAGAGGATGATGGCAGGGTAAAGATGTCAGGCTGCTAAGCAGATTTACGGCAATTAAAATCCCTAAAGTAGTCCGGGTGTGGTGGCTCACACCTGTAATACCAGCCCTTTGGGAAGATCACTGGAGACCAGAAGTTTGAGACCAGCCTGGGCAACACAGTGAGACCCCGTCCCTACTAAGCCAGGCATGGTGGTGCATGCCTGTAGTCCCAGCTATGGGAGGTTGAGGAGGAAGGATCACTTGAGCCTAGGAGTTCAATGCTGTAGTGGGCAGTGATCGTGCCATTGCACTCCAGCCTGACAATGTGAGACCCTGCCTCTAAACAATAAATAAATAGGTAAATAAATAAAATTCAGTTTTGAGAACTTGATAACCTATCATTACAACTGAAAGGAGAAATGGGCAAGGGTAACAAGGGTATTTATAGGTGAGGGTTTGTGCAAGTGAATGAAGGGTAACAATACATTTCTCCTACCAGAGTAAAAACACTTATTTTTCCATTATAAATGCAACAAACGCTATCTAATGAAACTTGAAAAAACAACAACAACAAAAAAGAATATTTAAAAATCCAGTGTTGTGGCTGGGCACAGCGGCTCATGCCTGTAATCCCAGCACTTTGGGAGGCCGAGGTGAATGGGTTCCTCGAGCCTAAGGAGCCTGAGGCCAGCCTGAGCAACATAGCGAAACCCCGTCTTCACAAAAATACAAAAACATTAGCTGGGCTTGGTGGCGTTCACCAGTGATCCCAGCTACTTAGGAAGCTGAGGTGGGAGAACTGCTTGAGCCCAGGAGGTCAAGGCTGTAGTGAGCTGTGATCACACCACTGTACTCCAGCCTGGGTGACAGAAGGAGACCCTGTCTAAAAAAGAAGAAAAAAAAAATCCAGTGTTTCATCACCCAAACGTATCCTTAGTATCATTTTGGCAGATTTCCTTCAAGCCCTGTAGTAACAGTTCTGTGTCACTCAAACTTTGTGCTCCTTTACAAAATGGTTGCTTAAGATCCTGGGGTGAAGATTCACCACAATTTACTTAACCAATCCTCTAGATTTGGACTTTCAGGTTTCTGATTTTTCACTTTTACAAAGAACAACTTTGTGCACTTAGCTTGCTTCTTTCTGTGAATTCATATTTAGAATCGCTGCCTTAGGACATTTTCTCAGAAGTGGAATTACTAAGTCAACTACTCTGAGTGCATATTAAGTCCTTTAATTCATTCAACTTTTACTGAGTGTTTACTGAATGTTTACAAAGTTCCCGGCACTGTGCTCAGATAAAGAAGAAAAGATGAACAAGTGCAGTCTTGATCTCTGTTTTCAAGAAGTTCACAGTCAGGAGGAAAGCATGGTGCCAAACTTCTCTTTCCATAGGTGATTCCACCCTACGGTATAGTTCACACTTTACCACATCAACACTATTAGTATTCAAACAAACAGACTACACAAAAATTGGGCTTAATAAATAGGCAGGCCGGGCATGATGGCTCACACCTGTAATTCTAGCACTTTGGAAGGCAGAGGTGTAGATCACTTGAGGCCAGGAGTTTGAGACCAACCTGGCCAATACAGTGAAACCCCATCTCTACTAAAAATACAAAAACTAGCTGGGTGTGGTGGTGCACGCCTGTAATACCAGCTACTTGGGAGGCTGAGGCACAAGAATCACTTGAACCTGGGAGGCAGAGGTTGCAGTGAGCCAAGATCACACTATTGTACTCCAGGCTGCGCAGCAGAGTGAGATGTCTTAAAAAATATTAGTAGGTAAAAAATGAAACCTTGTTTTGATTTGAACTTATGTTTACTAATTGTACCTGCCCTTTTATGAATCACTTCACGTTTTTGCTCATACATTACTGAATGTTGGTATATTTCTCATTGATTCGTATGCTTCCTTTACAGAGCAAAGACACGAGTCTGCCATTAGGATGCACTACTACGCCTCCTAGTTTACAATTTAATCTATTTTTTCCACACTTAAAATGACTTCCACTCATACTTTGGAGTTATGCCATTTGGCCTATATTGAGAGATGTAATAAGAAACTACTCCGCCGGGCGCGGTGGCTCAAGCCTGTAATCCCAGCACTTTGGGAGGCCGAGGCGGGTGGATCACGAGGTCAAGAGATCGAGACCATCCTGGTCAACATGGTGAAACCCCGTCTCTACTAAAAAAAATACAAAACATTAGCTGGGCATGGTGGCGCGTGCCTGTATTCTCAGCTACTCAGGAGGCTGAGGCAGGAAAATTGCCTGAACCCAGGAGGCGGAGGTTGCGGTGAGCCGAGATCGCGCCATTGCACTCCAGCCTGGGTAACAAGAGTGAAACTCCGTCTCAAAAAAAAAAAGAAACTACTCAATGAAACCTGTTGCTTTATTTACTGAAAGGATTTTTTCTGAAGACAGTGTTGATTATATTAGTTTCCTCTTTACGAGAACCCACAGAAGAAATTTCTTCCTGATCATGGCCAGGCTTAGTGACTTATGCCTGTAATCCCAACATTTTGGTAGGCCAAGGAGAGTGGATCACTTGAGCCCAGGAGTTTGACACCAGCCTGGTCAACATGGCGAGACTGTCTCTACTAATAATACAAATGTTAGCTGGATGTGGTGGCACATGCCAGCAATCCCAGCAACTCAGCAGGCTGAGGCATGAGAATCGCTTGAACTCAGGAGGTAGAGGTTGCAGTGAGCTGAGATTGTACCACTGTACTCCAGCCTGGGAAACAGAATGAGACTCTGTTTCAAAAAAATAAATAAAATAAATGATATTAGTAGCAAGAAAAACTATGCTTCTCCTGAGTGCTGAGTTTGTTTTATGCTATAAACACAGTGAGTCATGGAACTGATTATATTGTCTTTACCTCAATTCTTAGAAAGCGTAAGTCAGTGATACAACCTGCCATTAACAAATGCAAACACTTTAAAAGCACACATTTTAATGCACTAAATTTCATTCCTGGCTTATTATAGCTTCCCTTTCATTTTCCCTTTCATTTCCTTTATCCATTTATTTAAAAAATTTAAACCAGTTATTAAAATGATGAAGTACAAAAATGTATGGTGTCTGGTTTTTTAAGAAAGTGGAAGGTTAAAAAAAACTATAAAACAAAAAGTAGAAAGTCTCACCAAACACTGTATTAGAGCACTAAAGGACACAGTCCTACTTTTAAGGAGCTGCCAAGCTAGTGGGCAAGCGACAAGTAAACACACAATTATCAACAAGCATGGTAAGTGCTATGAGAAATGAGAGAGAAATGTGCTATGGACACACCCAGGCAAGGCATCTAATTTGGACCAAAGGACTCTTGGAACGACTTCTGGGGAAAATGACGCAGATCGCAGAGGGAAAAGCAGCTTAACAGAAGGAGAGGCAGTGGTGATCCGAGGGATAGAAAAGATCTCTACTCTTAGAAGTTTTAACTTGATCGTAAAGACCATGGAGAGTCCACTGTAGGATTTTAAATGGGATTTAAATGACATGATCAAATTTGTATTTTAGAAGAACAGTCTGGTAGAGGTGTGCAGAATAGATTTGTAAGGGATTAAAAAAAAAAAATGGATCCAGTCACCCTACCTACGAGGTCAGAAGTTCAAAAGCGATGAGGGCTTGAATTAGTTCATACTTTAAAAAAAAAATTTCTAACTTCATTATATCTTATAACAAAAAACATAAGGTTTCTAATTTTGTTATGTTTTCTTTTCTTTTCTTTCTTTTTTTGAGACAGAGTCTTGCCACACTCCAGTCTTGTCATCAAGACTGGAATGCAGTGGCATGATCTTGGCTCACTGCAACCTCTGTCTCCTGGGTTCCAGGTTCAACCAATTCTCCTGCCTCAGCCTCCTGAGTAGCTGGATTACAGGCACCTGCTACCACGCTCGGCTAATTTTTATTTTTATTTTTATTATTTTTTTTTTTTTGTATTTTTAGTAAAGATGGGGTTTCATCATGTTGGCCAGGCTGGTCTTGAACTCCTGCCCTTAACTGATCTGCCCTCTTCGGCCTCCCAAAGTGCTGAAATACAGGCATGAGCCACCGTGCCCAGCCTAATTTCATCATATTTTCTAACTACTATTAATATGTAGGATTGCTATGAATTTATGCCAAATGTGATACATTTAAATTTAGATTGAATTTAGATTAAAAATTTTTTTTAAATCTATCTATTTATTTATTTAGAGTCCAGGCTCTGAGACTGGTTAATTTTTGTAATTTTGGTAGAGATGGGGTTTCGCCATGTTGCCCAGGCTGGTCTCAAACTCCTGGGTTCAAGTGATCCGCCCGCTTCAGCCTCCCCAGAGTGCTGGGATGACAGGTGTGAGCCACCGCACCCGGCTGGTTGAATTTAAATTTTTAAAAGAATTTCATAGGCCGGGCGCGGTGGCTCAAGCCTGTCATCCCAGCACTTTGGGAGGCCGAGGCGGGTGGATCACGAGGTCAAGAGATCGAGACCATCCTGGTCAACATGGCGAAACCCCATCTCTACTAAAAATACAAAACATTAGCTGGGCATGGTGGTGCGTGCCTGTAATCCCAGCGACTCAGGAGGCTGGGGCAGGAGTATTGCCTGAACCCGGGAGGCGGAGGTTGCGGTGAGCCGAGATTGCGCCATTGCACTCCAGCCTGGGTAACAAGAGTGAAACTCCGTCTCAAAAAAAGCCGAAAAAAAAAAAAAAAAAAAAGAATTTCATTATCACCAAGTAAACATAATTTTATCTCTTTATTCAAATATTAATACACTATTTCTTAGTTCATTTGCCAGAATGGCATTTTTTTTTTTTTAATAATTATCTACATATGATTTTAGGTTAGAAAATGAGAAATGATTCAAGGGAACGAGAAAGTTTTGGAAATTATGGAAACCCTTAAAGACTTTAATTATTACAAACCAGCAGCAACATGACAATGGTGAGGATGTGCTGCGGAAGACACTTTGCTGGGGTAGCTGGTATCCAGCTGGCTATCAGCTCAGAAAATTAGAACTGCTTCCTCCCACACAGCTGCAATCCCATTCAGATGGGTCACAGAGTTCCATGTTAAAAAAAAAATTGGAATAGCATATTTATTCCAGCTGTGGAAGGAAGATAAACTTTTGACTATTGTGAAATAAAGGATATCATCAGAGACAAATTGAATAGGTATGAATATATAAAAATAAAATAGTTTTGCCCAATGAAATGTAAAAAAGGTACGGTAACAGAGGAGGGAAAAAAGCTGATAAAAGTTTACAAGCTTATATATATGCATATAAATCTATTACAAATATGAAATATATAAGGTCAATAATCATATTCTAAGGAATAAATGGTCAAAAGAGTCCAATCCGTTTATACACAAAGTAACCAGAAATAGTAAATTGTCATTTGGAACACTGCCAAGCCTCTCGAGATTTTTTTTTAAAAATGTAAAAAATACCTTACAGAATAACTGCATGCTTGTTAAATTAAGAAACTGATAGGACACAACATAGAGAAATGTATCCATGTACTTATATATTTCTGGTAGCACTGTGGCCAGTACAAGCTATTTGGAAAGCCTTCTAATAAATGTAACAACAGCTACATATGCATGCACGCACCTGTGCAGACACACACACTGGCCTCCTAGTCCACTTGGAGGAACTACAGCCCCACAAAGTTATTTGTCTATTTAGAGTAGAACTACTCATAACAGGGAAAAATGAAGACAACCAAATAACCTAAAAAAAGTAAGAAGGGCTAAACAAACCACAGAATGGCAACATGAGGTATCACATAGCTTTCTGAAAGGACACATAAGGGGACATAAATAACTAGAAGTGCAAAGGGAGTTAAACCAATGCTTTGCAAATCTTGCCTGTACTATGTGAATTAAGAAAGGTATAGAGTGAATGTTCTCCTTTTTTTTTTAAATTGCATCTTACAGTGAATGTTTTCCTATCCCCTTTTTTTCCTGAGGTACACTGGGCCTTGGAGAGATAAGAAGCCCACCTGGTCCTGTTCAACCGACCACACACCTGTGATCTCTCTCCTCCTTAAATGTAATGTGCTCCAGTTGGCACCTTCAGCCTCCAGTCAGTACCACCATAGGAATATACACTGTGCTTTACAACTTAGGTTTCTGGAAAGGAAAGCCACTGCTGAGTTGTCTCATAGGCTTACTGTGAGTGTGGCGAGTGACATGAAGCCGATTAGGTTGTTCCATACTTTATCGATGTCCTTCAGCAACTGCTGGAGTTTCTCACTGCATACTGCAGTGGCTTTTATCCCCAGCTCCACACGCTTGGTTACCCTGTACACTTCAACAACACCTGGGGGGATGAGAGAGCAGAGAGAGTGTTGGCAGTGGAGACAGAGAGGAACCAGAGAGGGCAGCATTGCTGCTTGCTGGTATTTGTTAGAAACAAGGGGTATATCTGGACAGAGGTGTACTTACTATTCTTTGGGACCAAGCCACCTCTCAATGCTGCTGTATAGCTCACTGGTAAGAGCACTGACTCTAAAGCTGCACTGCCTGGGTTCAAACCCCAGCTATGTCTCTTACTGGCTACATAACCTTAGGCAAGTCACGTAACCTCTCTGTACTTCAGTTTCCTCATCTGTGAAGTTGGGATGGTAACTACCTCCTCAAAGGATGGTTGAGAGGATTAAACAGGTTAATATGGTAAAAGGCTTAGAATAGTGCTTGAAGAATGACAGGCAATATGCAAGTTATAAGCTTTTGTTTTTTGGGAGGTTTATTTATGAGTCCATCTGTTTGAATCTGGGAAATCCCAATAAACTGGCTGAAAATGGGGATAGTAAAAATGTAAAAGAATCTAAATGTTAACAGCATCACAAAGTAATTAAGAAACATCTCACCCCTCTGAATCCCAACATCTTACAAACACTTTGACTTCACTTATCTTTTATACACGTAACAGGATACAGAACAGTTCTTTTCCTGTGGTCTCTCAATAGTGGTTGAACTCTTTAAGCAAGGATGAGAGGTGCTAAGTACCTCTACCTTCTAAGGATAGCCACTAGCCTGCAATGTGACAGTCACCAAACACATGATCCTGGCCTCTCTAGGTGAACACTGAAAGAATTCCAGGGGGTCTTCAGAGTGGCCTATCAGCAGCCCTGTGTACAGCACTACTGCTTTTCTTCTTCTTTCCCCAAGGGAGAGGCAGAAATCACTGCCCACCCTAAGCCAAGTGAGGGGGCTTCTAAGAGAATCTTTCACAGATACAAGGATACTAGGAGAAAAGACAGGTGCCACATTTCCTGGTGGGCATCTGCTTATGCAGAACTGTGCTTGTTTGAACAAGAAAAGATGACCCCGAGTGAGGTGGCAGGAGTAAGGCGGAGGCAACATCCCTTCACTCTCCACTCATCCAGCAAGCAGTTTTGAGTGCCAACTGTGTGCCAGACACTAGGTTAAGTGTTGGGGACACACCAGTGAACAAAACAGACCAAAATCTTTGGCTTCTTGGAGGTTCATTCTAATGAGGGGAGACAGAGAGTAAAAACAAGTAGCTAGGCACGGTGGCTCATGCCTGTGATCCCAGAACTTCGGGATGCCGAGGTGGGTTGGTCACTTGAGCTCTGGGGTTTGAGACCAGCCTGGGCAACATGGCGAAAACCTGTCTCTACAAAAAAATACAAAAATTAGTCAGGTGTGTGGTGGTGTGCGCCTATAGTCCCAGCTACTTGGGAGGCTGAGGTGGGAGGACTGCTTGACCCTGATAGGTGGACACTGCAGTGAGTTGTGATCACAACACTGCACTCCAGCCTCAGTGACAGAGTGTGACCCTGTCTTAAAAACAAAACAAAACAAAAAAATGCTGGACACAATGGCTCACGCCTGTAATCCCAGCACTTTGGGAGGCTGAGATGGGTTGATCACCTGAGGTCAGGAGTTTGAGACTAGTTTGGCCAACATGGTGAGATCCAGTCTCTATTAAAAATACAAAAATTAGCTGGGTGTGGTGGTGGGCATCTACAATCCTAGCTACTTGGGAGGCTGAGGCACGAGAATCGCCTGAACTGGGGAGGTGCAGGTTGCAGTGAGCCGAGATTGCACCACTGCACTCCAACCTGGCCAACAGAGTGAGACTTTCCTCAAAAAAAAAAAAAAAAAGGGAAAGAAAATAATAATAAGTAACATATGTCAGAAACTAAAGGTAACAGGGCTTAGGACAATATCCAGCAGAGAATGGGATTGGAAGTGCTGCAGTAGGGAGAGAGGATTTTTTTTTTTTTTAGATGGAGTTTCGCTCTCGTTACCCAGGCTGGAGTGCAATGGCGCGATCTCAGCTCACCGCAACCTCCGCCTCCTGGGTTCAGGCAATTCTCCTGACTTACCTCCCGAGTAGCTGGGATTACAGGCATGCACCACCATGCCCAGCTAATTTTTTGTATTTTTAGTAGACATGGGGGTTTCACCATGTTGACCAGGATGGTCTCAATCTCTTGACCTCGTGATCCATCCGCCTCTGCCTCCCAAAGTGCTGGGATTATAGGCGTGAGCCACCTCGCCCAGCCCGAGAGGATATTTTTTAGAGAAATGGATGCTAGGGAAGATTTCACGCAGAAGCTGACATTTGAGTAAAGATTTGAAAAAGATTAGGGTACAGTGTGTGTGGCCTCGGCCATGGGCCAAGCCTGAGCTTGGGAAAGGGAGGAACATCGAAGTGGGCAGAGGCTACCATTTCAAGTTGGACTGACATATCTAACTGCTGCAGATGGCCAGGAAGTTCAGCAATCCGTGATGTCATGAAGCGGTAGAGAGGAAGAATACAGAGTATGGTAAGGTACTGATGGGAGACAAAATGATTTGATTTTAGTGCATCAGTAGTTCAGATTCTTTGATAAACCAGTTAATACAGATATAATTTTACATTTTTGCTATTATGTATATAACAAGGACTAGGAAACTTACCCACAGAGACTTTTTACGTTAAATAGTTTACTGCCCGTGACTTAAGTGTCTTACCCACAAATGCAGACGTTTCTTACTGAAGTCATATGTAACTTGAGAGATCCAGCTTAAAATAATTAAAGGAAAACTGAAAATAATGCGAAGTGCCATGATTTTTAATAGTAAAATATAAAAGAACATACCTAATAAATATTCCATGCCTTGTGCTGACTGAATTACTTCTGTGCAAACAGAACTACTACTGATTCCATTTAAGGTATCATTTGCCTTCTTAATGACCTACAAGAAATGAAATCACATCACCTTACGTAACTGAGAAAAGTCATCGCAAATCAATTGACTATTAGTAGAAAACCCAACCGAAAGGCCAGGAGGTATGAAAAAGCATGACAGATTGATGTGTGTATACGACTATGCTAAAACAAACCTGAGAATTTAATTTTATTGTTGAAGAAACAATCCTCCATTTCTTTGGAAGAGAAAAGACAGGTTCTTTAAATATTATTTTGATTTAGGCAGAGTTAATGATATTACTTTGTTATTTCTTAAATATGATGACAGATGAGGGGACAACTGACAAATGAGCCAGTCTGCTATTGTAAGTGTGAAGGAAGCCTCACCTAAGATGTATGACTTCCATAGTTTCACTTTGCCCAAGAACACCCAAGAAAGCCTCTCCTGAAGTTTGCCTCTGTCCATTCAAATGAACCAAGGCAAAATTGCACAGGAGAGCATTTACACATGTGTGAACGCAAAAGTAACATACTCACATCCAGGGCACTCCCCAGGCATCTCTGCCATTCATATGCGTATCTCTCATTTTCCTGTGAATTTAAAAAAAAAGAACCGGGTTAAACACACAAAACTGGAATCTTCTATTGATGACTCTGTCAATTCAAAGAACTTGGAAGACTTTCAATCACTCTAGTTCAAGCAGTTTATCTTTTTTTTTTTTTTTCTTGAGACAGGGTCTTGCTCTATTGCCCAGGCTGATGTGCAGTGGTGTGATTTCTGCTCACTGCAGCCTCAACCTCCTGGATGCAGGCAATCCTCCCACCTCAGTCTCCAGAGTAGCTGAGACTACAGGTACGCACCACGACATGCAGCTACTTTTTGTATTTTTGGTAGACATAGGGTTTTGCCATGTTGCTTAGGCTGGTCTCAAACTCCTGAGCTCAAGTGATATGCCCCAATTGGCCTTCTGAAGTGCTGGGATTACAAGCATGAGCCACAGTGCCTGGCCACAGTTTCTTTTTGAACTCACTATGTTAAATTACTAATAAATGTAACTTCTGAGCACAGGACCTGCAAGTCTGAAGGACATGCTTTCCAACAGCTTCCCTCTGTGAGTGTTGCCTCATTTGTTCCATCAGTAACAGTGTAAGTCTTTCTTCGAAGGCACTCAGCATGTAGCTGTCTGGTACGGAAACCGCTATCAAGCCATTGGCTTTCCGCTCTCTGGTTATAATGCTGTGTGTGAAGACGTGGTACACGTGCACGTGTAACAAGGAGTAGGGAAAGGCGAGAAGTGAAGTGTGTTGGCCACAGGAAGAGCACAGAGTGGCACTAAGATGTAGCAGACAGAAATAAAAAATTCAGAGTATTTTCCCTGTCTCCTCTATTTTGAGGTTTCATGAAGATAAGTCTAAGTGTTCAAGAAGAATTCTACAGGGCCGGGCGCGGTAGCTCACGCCTGTAACTCCAGCACTTTGGGAGGCCGAGGCGGATCACAAGGTCAAGAGATCGAGACCATCCTGGTCAGCATGGTGAAACCCCATCTCTACTAAAAATACAAAAAATTAGGCGGGTATGGTGGCGCGTGCCTGTAATCCCAGCTACTCAGGAGGCTGGGGCAGGAGAATTGCCTGAACCCAGGAGGCGGAGGTTGCGGTGAGCCAAGATTGCGCCATTGCACTCCAGCCGGGTAAACAAGAACGAAACCCCAACTCAAAAAAAAAAAAAAAAAAGAATTCTACAAACACTGCCATCCTTGTGAAGTCCCACGAAAAATTTTGGTTTTAGGGTCACCGACTACTTTCAGCAGATGCCACACCTTACCCTTCTCTCACTTCAATTACATAGTTCATGTCTGGTGCTTTGTGTCTTTCTGCCCCTCATTTTCCCCATGTGAAAGCTGAGAGCATTCTTTCTTGGGGCCCTGTGCGCTTGCTGGTCTGTTACCCACCCCCTGTAGAAAGCTCTCCTCTTACCTCTACCTCTCCCGTCAGGTCTTTGTACTTGTCTCGGATGACAGGCAGCGCGGGCTTCTCATTGAGAGTATTGGAACGGTCCCTGAAAGGCTGCTCCAAAGCCGGAGAAGCAGAAGAACGGCTTATTTCTTTATCACCAAGGCTCAAACTCCTCTTGTGTGATCCTGGGAAAAAGGAATAATACAGTCAAAGGTTTTGGCTACTCACCTTAGTTCAAGCAGAGGCTCTTCCTTGTTACCACAACCCTTTTTTTTTTTTTTTTTTTTTGAGACAGAGTCTTGCACTATGGCCCAGACTGGAGTGCAGAGGCGCAATCTTGGCTCACTGCAACCTCTGCCTCCCAGATTCAAGCGATTCTCTTGCCTCAGCCTCCTGAGTCGCTGGAACTGCAGGTGCACACCATCATGCCTGGCTAATTTTTATTTTTAGTAGAGACAGGGTTTCACCGTGTTGGCCAGGCTGGTCTCGAACTCCTGACCTCAAGTGATTTGCCACCTCAGCCTCCCAAAGTGCTGAGATTACAGGTGTGAGCCACCGTGCCCTGCCCATGACCCTCTTCTTCAGATGCTTATGTCATGAAACAAACACATTTCTTATTCATTCTCTCTTGGAAGCTACGCATTGAATCGTTTCCACTGTTCTCTCGTTTGGTTTCCCTGACTTTTGTTTTCAGCATGACTCTTCTCTGATCTATCACAAGTCTTCCATAATGCTCAGTGCGGAATCACTGGCATCTGGAACACAAATGCGCCTTTCTAAATATGAGTATGTAAGAGTTGTGTGGCTTTTCCAGTCATTTGTTAGGAAGTTGCAACTGAGCTCCTTCACAGGCTCTCAATCCAGCTGACATAGAACCCCTTCTGTGAGGATGAGATTAAAGCAGAAGAGGCAAACTTAAATGCCTTCAAAGACCAGGCAAGTAAAGTAAAAAACTGAAGTAGGGCTGAATTAGGAAGAGGTAGGGATGATGGCAAGAGAGAGAGAAGGACCCATCTAGAGGGATTGGTGCTCTTCAGCTCCAGCTGCTTGTCAACACATGGAAGTGCAAACCTCCTAGTGCCAGATATTATGACTTCTCAAGAAAAGTTAGAAGTCCAGATTGGGAAATCTCATATCTTTTAAATACTGGCAACTATTTCACACTTAAAAATCTTCTGTGTGGGTCAATGTGATATGCAGGCTGGATGCAGACCCATGGCCACAATGCAACTTTTGGATTAAAAGACATTGTTGGCCCAGCATGGTGGCTCACACCTGTAATCCCAGCACTTTGGGAGGCTGAGGCAGGCAGATCAAGAGGTCAGGAGTTCGAGACCAGCCTGGCCAACATGGTGAAACCCACTTTTACTAAAAATACAAAAATTAGCCAGGCATGGTGACACATGCCTGCAGTCCCAACTACTCGGGAGGCTGAGGCAGAGGTTGCAGTCAGCCAAGTTCGTGCCACTGCACTCCAGCTGAGAGCAATGATATTCCATCTCAAAAAGAAAAAAATACGTTATCTGTGCCCAGAGAACATGAGCGGAGCTAATGTGCCTACAAGCGGCTCAAATCCATTTATCTGGCTCTTTTAACACAGCACACCTCTAACCAAACAAACTAATGAACAATACCTGCATGCTATGCTTGTTTTTAGCCCATAAAGGAGTTATCTGAGGGACACTGATTTTGACTCCAGTCTCAGGGAAATCTTTCTTATAGATATCTGTAATTGACGCTGATTTCAAAGATTAGAAAATCCATTTCCTGCTAAACCAGGGAGCAACATTTTATTCTTAAGAACATCTAACACTTCAGTGGAAAAAAACTGCAAAAGTAAAATCTACCTTGGAAGTTACTCACCTTGAACAGAAAGGTCAAAGGTTGCCAGCTCACTTTTGATCATTTCTTCACTGGATTTCATTTTGCTTTGTGAAGTGGCTACTAAGAAGTCAAATTTGCTGATTTTGGGCTTTTCACTTTGAAACTCTCCAAAGTCATCTGAACATTCGTTGGGGGTTTCTTGAGAGGCGCCACTGGAAGCTGGGCTGGGACACGTGGCCTCTTGGCTCCGTTCAGCCGTAGGCAGATCCTGTCTTGTGAAATCTTTATAGTCTCTGCTTTCATATTCCTTTTGCTCACAGGTCTGAGGAATCATGTCTTTAAAACTGGCAAAAGCTGGGAAGGTTGTCTCTGGAAGAGCATCTTCACTTGCAAAGGTCGTTACTTTGGAGAGAGATGTCATGGTGATGTTTTCAGAACTGCCAAATGAAGTCTCTTTCTTTTGAAGAATTGAGGTGGCTGAGGGGGATCCACTTCCTGCTGAGAGGACAAATGGAGAGAGTTTTCTGCCCTGAGATGCATCATCCCTGTCTGACCAGTCATAGCTTGTAAGTGTGCTCACTGCAAAATTGCTACTGTAGCTTCCAAAAGCAGCATATTTTAAGTCCTCTATATCTGAAAGGGAAATAAGACCCCACAATTAGAGGCAAGCAATTTAGGCAAAATGCCCTAAACTCTGTAGAAGCAAAATGTCTAGCATATTTGATTAGTTTTATACGTTGAAATTAGCTAAATTTAGAGTTTCTACTAAAATTAAAGGAGCTGGGTTGTAAAATCTGATCTTAAAAATAAAAAAACCCATATTAGCTTTGAGTTGACATTTACATTTAGTTACCAAGAACCATTTTCTTTGGCTATAAAACTAAAAAAAGATAGGAGGTTCATCTACCAATGTATATACTGTTTGATATAAGATTAGGGTCATTTAATAAATCGTTCCCTTATAAACTTTAAAATGTACTGATAGTCCTTGCTTAAAACATGTCTCCCTTCCTCTTGACTTTGTTGGAAAATGTGCCTTTAAAACATGGTCATGTGAAATGTACATGGTAAATTAATTAAAAGTTGACAGTTTCTCAAAACTAAAATGTAAATGATGTCATCTAACTTTTAATCAATTATTAGGATTTCTGTCATATTATCAATTAGTAGGATTTCTATCTCAGGCAATGCCAAATATGAGATTTTAATCAAGCAATTACTTACCTAGTTGTTATTTTGGTCAAATTGGACGTCATATTGCTGTGATGAAGTATGAGGAAAGAAAAACCAATCTAATCTACTTTAGCCCTTAAAAAATAGAATCAAAAGATCTGGGTCCTGTTGGGCTCCACTTTTTCCTTCAACTATGTATCCACTCCCCATTTAAAAAAAAAAAAAGGAAAGAAGAAAAAGCAAGAAATGCTGGGGCAGATGACTGATTTTATAAAGCTTTCTTAATATAGAGTTAAATAATTTAAGAGGCAGCATAAAACAGTAGAAAGAATGTAGGTTTTTGATTTAGAAAGACCTAAGTTCAACTCTGCTACCTACCACTTGTGTGACGCTAGGTAAATGACGGAACATTTCTGAACCTCAGTTTGCTTATCTGTACAATAAGGGAAGCCCGTGTACTTGGAAGGACTGTGTTATGACCATCAGTCATGATCATGTATGTAAAAGGCCAGCTCGGTGCCTGGTGAGCAATATATAATAGCTAGTGTCTGCTCAGCATAGGTGCCACCAGCCTCAACTAGACAGTTAATTGCTGCTTTAGGGCCTACAGTGGAATTTCAAAGCAAAAATGAAAAGTCAACTCAGCATTTTAGTGGTGTTACTAGGAGAAAAAGTTTCTTGCTCATTTTAAAAAAGCAAAACCAGCCGACACTGAATTAGGCTGGTGTGGAGAAGCGGGCTGATGTGCATTTAGTTTTATTGTAGTCACTGTACACGAAGCAAGAAGGCCAAAGACAAGACTCCCTCTGACAACCACATATGTGATTTAAAAGGAAAGTGCTCCAAGTTTTGTGACCCAGATTTTCAGAATGAAGTCAATAGGTAAACCGACAGGGAGTCTATTATCTTTTACAGCAATACTGCTCTTTTACAGCAATACTGCATATTTTATGAGGAGTAAGAGGCTCCTGACATTTCCATAGCTCTTCTAATGGTATACTCCAAATCTCTCTTTCTTTGAGCTCTGTTAGGAAAGGGGTACTAAGTTAATAATCAAAGCAAAAAACACTAGCTGTACAAAAAGCCAACTAGCAAAAAGCAACAGTTTTCACAGAATGATGGCATATTTTAAAATTCTGTGGTAAAATGGTACACTTCAAATGTGGTTTATTAAACAGAAGGAAAAAAAATAGATGTATATATTTTTTGAGATGGAATTTCACTCTTGTCAACCAGGCTGGAGTGCAATGGCACGATCTCAGCTCACCACAACCTTCGCCTCCTGGGTTCAAGTGATTCTCCTGTCTCAGCCTCCTGAGTAGCTGTAATTGCAGGCGTCCACCACCACGCCCAGCCTATATTTGTATTTTTAGTAGAGATGGAGTTTCACCATGTTGGCCAGGCTGGTGTCAAACTCCTGACTTCAGGTGATCCACCTGTCTTGGCCTCCCAAAGTGCTGGGATTACAGGTGTGAGCTATTGTGCCTGGCATCAGGTGAAAAATTTATAGTTTAGAATGAATGGAAAAGCCTTTAGCCCGAAGCTTTCTCGGTCTCTTGCTGTAGTGTTGTTTTTGTTTCCCCACTATTTAAAGGGATCAGAAGGTGTCCAGACTCAAATGAGGTGAAATTCAATCAGGGGGCAAGGCAGTTAAATACAGGACTAGTCTTGGAGGGGTACATTCAGAAGAATGTTAATAATACAAATATTTGCATTATTAGGCCCTACAAAAATGTTTTTGGGTCACTATATTAGGAACTGCGTCCAGAGTCCCTTGTATTAAAAGGGTAGCAGGCTGGGTATGGTGGCTCATGCCTGTAATCCCAGCACTTTGGGAGGCCAAGGCCAGTGGATCGCCAGAGGTCGGGAGTTCAAGACCAGTCTGATGAACATGGAGAAACCCCGTCTCTACTAAAAATACAAAATTAGCCAGGCATGGTGCTACCTGCCTGTAATCCCAGCTACTCAGGAGGCTGAGGCAGAAGAATAGCTTGAACCGGGGAGACAGAAGTTGCAGTGAGCAGAGATAGCACCATTGTACTCCAGCCTGGGCAACGAGAGCAAAACTTGGTCTCAAAACAAAACACAATAGCTGGGTATGGTGGTACACGCCTGTAATAGCTACTTGGGAGGCTGAGGCAGGAGAATTACTTGAACCAGAGACTCAGAAGTTGGAGTGGGCTAAGATGGCGCCACTGCACTCCAGCCTGGCAACAGAGCAAGACTCTATCTCAAAAAAAAGGTAGCAATATTCCTAGAGGCAAACAATAAATTTAATAAAAAGATAGCTCCAGTTCAAACACTGCAACCAAGATATTGCTATGGCAATAAAAAGATTCTTCTGTACAATTATGCAACAAGAAAATGTCTTTTAAAAAACTAAAATGACTAATAAAATCAGGTAAAAGGCATTATAGGCAATAAAGGATTGCCTTAGCTGAGGTGCTTTTAAGCATTTTAAAAATTTTAGAAAATCTTATTTTTATTAAAAGTGATATGCCTGTCACATCTTGCTTTTGGAACAACTCCCAGAAATGACTAAATGAAAGACAAAACCGAATGAAAGCCTTAAAAAGAAATGTTTTATACTTAAAAAAAAAAAATGAAGAGTAAATATACAAGATTCACTAAAATCAAGCCTCAAAAGTGAGTTTTAAATTACTTTTGGTTATTTATTGGCTACTATAATGTGAAAAAGTAATGTCATAAAGTTTAATTCATATGGACACAAATACTGACGGTACATAAGGAATGTGAGACAGACCACCGCACCCCTAAACTTAGCATTGATAAACAATATAAACACAGGGCAGTATGTTCTGGCGTAGCGAATATTTGTAAACCTTTTTCTAAGAAAAATGTGGTACATCCGTTCACTGAAGGTAGCTTAAGGCAAGAAAATTCTTCATTTCCCATGTTAATAGTTCTACATTTTCTAAGCAGTCCAGTTATCGATATTGTTGTATAATTATTAAAGATTATGTAAGACCTACAACATAAGTGATAGAAGCCTTGTTTGAAAAAATGATGTGGAATAACCCACATTTTAGTTTGTAATCACTGAAGCTACTACAGATGGATTTTCAATTTGATAGCTGAATTCTGAAAATTTCAAGAGAAAAAGGAAAAAGAAAACAGAGAATGAATGCAATAAAATAAACAGAAAATCACTACTGTATTTCCAGTTGTAATGTGGAACTCCCAGGCTGTGCTAGGTTGAACTGCATTTGCACGCAGATAATTTGCCAAATTGTGTGCTTTAATGCATACATTTGTTTGCAACCAGGAAAGTCCTATTACAGAGCCAAAGGAATAAACGTATACAATCTGTTTTCCATCACAGATCTCAAGTCAAAACGTGCATTTCTTGCTTCTGCTGGCAAGTAACCTTATCAGTCTCTTCCATAACCTCTATTCAAATCTCTTTTGAATGGATGTTGTACATGAAAACAAGGTATTTTTGGAACAAAGAACATGGGCTGTGACTACAGGACACAGACGGCCAAGCTCATTCCCACGGACACTTGCTAAAGCTGTAAGTATATGCCCAGGTGATAAAGAGTTCCCCGCTTTCAAAGGAGTTTAAAGAAAGAAGAAAGGAGATATACATGCAAATTCCACTATTCTTATTTTATATAGCAATAAAAATGTTCATTGGACTAAGAAAGAAATACCTTTTAATTTACAGTACTGATTTAATCTAAACTTCATTTGCCAAAGCAAACCATGAAATACTTGTACATTTCAGTTTCACTCTACCCTGGGCCCTAATCTACCTTAGGCCCTGTCTTTGATCTACCTATGAGATCAGTCGTATTCATATTCTCTATTAACTAAAAAACCTGGTCTGTGTCCTGTAAGTCTCAAACACCCTGATGGATGTTGTGAAGAAAACAGGAACCAAAGTGATCTGAGTATAAGCAGACAGGCTGGAAAATGCTGCTGTTTACTTGCCTTCCAGTGTTTTCTAATCTGTATGAAAACCTTCTGTTAGTATTTGTACTGACTCACAAAACTCTATGGTTTAAATTATATCCACGCTCTCTATAAGCACCTTCAGGTTTCTGTGTTAGTGTTTTAAGTTCAAAAAAGAAAACTGAAAATCCTGTGGATATTTTAAGTTAGAGGAAGTTAGAAGGCTAAGGAATGGTATCAGGATACACAGTGGGATTGCCCCGGTCATCAATAAAAATCTCATCAAAAAGACACCAAACGAACACAGAAGACAGTAAGTGCAATTGAGGCCTTTGGTTCTTTGCATTAATTTAGGATTTAGCACAGGCTTTTTGAGATTGCCAATGTTTCCTTCATGTTCATTTGGTGATACTTTTTTCTTTTGAGATGGAGTCTTGCTTTGTCGCCCAGACTGGAGTGCAAGTGGTGCAATGGCTCACTGCAACCTCCGCCTCCCAGGACTCAAGTGATTCTCCTGCCTCAGCCTCCTGAGTAGCTGGGACTACAGGTGTGTGCCACCACACCTGGCTAATTTTTGTATTTTTAGTAGAGACAGGTTTTCACCATGTTGGTCAGGCTAGTCTTGAACTCCTGACCTCAGGTGACCCGGCCACCTTGGCCTCCCAAAGTGCTAGGATGACAGGCATGAGCCACCATGCCTGGCCGTCATTTGCTATTTCTAAAATTCAGCAGGAATTTTGATGTGAACAGAGTGACTACAGAACAACAGATATATGGATATACTTTCTCAGGTACTGATACATGAACTGAAGCACTAACCATATCTTACTTGGCATCAGGGTAAACAAAACAGTATTCCATTTGTTTGTTTAAACCTACAGCATAGAGTTCTATGAGTCTTTTTTGCAAAAGAAGTTTAAGTCATTACATTATATTAAAACTACCTCCCTAAAAAGTAATGTTACTTTGGAAATATTAATTACTCAATTTGTGAATGTATGCTTTACACACAGTTACATTCAATTATTTTCTGCAGCCTGCTCAGATAAATGCAGAAAGGAATTAAAATAAGGTAGTCCTACCTAGACCAATCCAGCATTAGAGAATTCCATTGACAAATTCCTCAGCCAAAGCCATCATGAGATTGGTCTTATAAATAGCACAGAAAAATTCAAAACAAAAGGCAGTTGGCATTATCACTATCACTAGATGGAAGCTACACTAAGATCTCTTTCTTCCAAATTTGTTAGCAGCAAATATCATAAATAAAATGCAATGCATTTATGCAAGGTTTTTGAAACCAAGTATTATTCAACTTTTTAAAGCAGTATGCTCTGGAAAATGCTGTATTTTGAATGGCAGGCCTGGCTTTTCTCAGAGTTAATCTAAACTTCCATATGCAACGTTTTTTCTTTCTTAAATGGCATATTTAAGACAGTTTAAGTGAGCTCTTAGGAATCCTATTCAAAATCCTCATCATCTTCTAGGCCGGGTGCAGTGGCTCACACCTGTAATGCAGCCACTTTGGGAGGTTGACGTCAGGAGTTCGAGACCAGCCTGCCAACATGGTAAAACCTCATCTCTACTAAAAATACAAAAATTAGCTGGGCATGGTGGTGGGCACCTATAATCCCAGCTACTCAGGAGGCTGAGGCAGGAGAGTTGCTTTGAATCCAAGAGGTGAAGTTTACAGTGAGCAGAGATCTGAGATCAGACCATTGCACTCCAGCCTGGGTGACAAGAAGGAAACTCTGTCTTAAAAGGAAAAAAAAAAAGGGGCTGGGAGCAGTGGCTCACACTTCTAATCCTAGCACTTTGGTTGGGAAGCTGACGTGGGCGGTCACCTGAGGTCAGGAGTTTGAGACCAGTCTGACCAACATGGAGAAACTCCATCTCTACTAAAAACACAAAATTAGCTGGGCATGGTGGGTGTCCTTGTAATCCCAGCTACTCAAGGTTGAGGCATAAGAATCACTTGAACCGGCCAGGCACGGTGGCTCAAGCCTGTAATCCCAGCACTTTGGGAGGCCGAGGCGGGTGGATCACGAGGTCAAGAGATCGAGACCATCCTGGTCAACATGGTGAAACCCCGTCTCTACTAAAAATACAAAAATTAGCTGGGCATGGTGGCGCGTGCCTGTAATCCCAGCTACTCAGGAGGCTGAGGAAGGAGAATTGCCTGAACCCAGGAGGCGGAGGTTGCGGTGAGCCGAGATCGCGCCATTGCACTCCAGCCTGGGTAACATGAGTGAAACTCCGTCTCAAAAAAAAAGAATCACTTGAACCTGGGAGGCAGAGGTTGCAGTGAGCCAAGATTGCACCATCACACGCCAGCCTGGGCAACAAGAGCAAAACTCCGTCTCAAAAAAAGAAAGAAAAAAAAGTCCTCATCTTCAGTGATTGAATTTCCTTCCTCAAATTCTAAAAAAGAAAAAAGAACTAAAGCCTCAAAACATAAGAATAAAAACTGTAAACCATGGAAATATCCCCTTTTCCCAGGGATTTTACTGGTTTTGGGTTTCTAACCTGAGAAACAGTAATATTCTCAAGGTTTTTTACTGTTACCATGCTCTAAAACGGAGAAAACATTTTCCAGATTTGGCCTACTCTTGTTGCTAGATTTCATTAGTCCTTCTAGAAATTGTTTTCTTAAAAATAAGAATAGTTCAAACCCTACTTTGTTAGACACACCCCCCAAAATTCTTTTAAGAATTTGCTTTATGTACTATGAGTAACAAAAAAAAAAAGGTTGAGGGTTGCTTCATCATACAGAATACATAGCTGCAGACCTAACATGCTCTGCAATTAGAGGATGGAGTACCCAAATTCTCTTTCTTTCAGACACGGTCTTGCTCTGTCACCCAGGCTGGAGTGCAGTGATGTGATCACAGCTCACTGCAGCCTCAACCTCCCAGGGTCAAGCGATCCTCACACTTCAGCCTCCTGAGTAGCTGGGACTACAGGTGCATACCACCATGCCCAGCTAATTTTTGGTAAAGACAGGATTTTTGGTTTTGCCATGTTGCCCAGGCTAGTCTTAAACTCGTAGCCTCAAGCAATCCACCCACTTGGCCTCCCAAAGTGTTGGGATTACAGGCGTGAGCCACTGTGCCTGGCTGAGTACCCACTTTCAAACTGAAATCAAATTCCATCCTGAAGACTTCCTGCAATTAATACAGAATACTTTCCATTATGCAGATTATCAATGTAAAAACTGTTTACATTTATTGTGCTCATTAGTCCCTTTCAATATTATTTGATGATTTAAGTCTATATCTAATTACTAGATTAAGTTATAACTATCTACTTATAACTACCTAGTCACTAGATAGTTATAGTTAACTCTTTCCACAACACTCAACTCTTAAGTCTTTTTCCTCACCTTCCTCTGCTCTTCTCTTCAATGTAATGCCTAGTAGAGACAGATTCTCTACAATAAAATATGATCAGTTTCTTCAAGAGAAGAAACTGCAATAAATGTTCTCGCTCCCTTTTATGTAAAGTAGTGTAAGGTTTACTCTTATTTAAGTTTGAAGTTATATTTCAATCCAATGCCACGTTAAAAATTACATCAACAGAATGATAAGAAACTAAGGTGAAAATGTACCAATACTTTCTTAGGAGACAAGTGTTTGACAAAACAAACCAAACAGGGAAAACCCTCTAGTCTCAGGATACTACTGCTTTCAACTTGATACCAGCCAGGTATTTCTTTGGTCTAATCCTGAAAAAGTACAAATTACACACATCCCCACACTTTCAAAATATGCCAAAGAATTATTTATTAACACAAGACTTACAGATCACAAAAGAAAGTGATACAGGAGAGCTGGAAAAGAAGTCATCAGAATAAGCATGCAGATCAGTTATTTGCAGAGGAATATACTAAAGCAAGTTCGAAGGCACATTCACACAGAAAATGTCTAAATTGAAAAAAAGACATCAGAAAAGCAGCCAAGAAAAAGGGTGCTAATTAAAATACAAAGATTTTCAATGTCAAAGAAGAGCTACTTTACAGGTAGGTAGGTAGGTAGGTAGGTAGCTACAGAAGTCTTGCTAACCCTTTGAAAATGTCACAAATGAGGGTCAGCTCTTGCTGCCAACAAAACCGTATGATTTTAATGACTGCACGTCAAGATGCTTCAGTGCCAGACAGATTAAATTTGGTCAGGGGGAAAAAGCAGCCTAGTTGAAATTATAAGCAGCAAGGGCTCAAAGGGTTAAATGTAATAAGATGCAGAGAAATCAGGCAATGTTATCAGTATCATCTACCTTCCATACAAAGAATTACAGCAAGAGTTAAAAGAGACAGTATCCCCTTCAGAGTTAAGTTAGGGATTCTAAACAGGATTAAGGTCCACAGATAGCAATATACTAGGTTTTATTCTCTCTTCATCAGCTCACTTCTTATTTCTCCAACAAGAAGTACCTTTAACCCTCAAACTAAGAGCAAGAGATACTGTGGTGAATATGAGAATAAAATAAAACCACATTACATTGAGTAAATCCTTGCCATTTACCCTCTACAATACATTTCTGCAGCAGTTTTGCACAAGAGCAATATAGCTCATTGGTCAGACATCAACCCCTTTTAACAACCGCTCTAAAGGGATACTGCTCCTTTCTTTCTGACAGGAGGTTTACAGATCAATGGGAGGAAACAATCTGCTTTTAAGAATATCCTCCATCGGAAGAGAGTTGGCTTGAACATTACAGGCTCCAAGCTGAGGATGTTTCAAACATACATAAAAGAACGTGAGCACAGAAGGTTATTTTAACAGGTCAATAAGAACAAGCTTGGTCAAAAAACCAACTTCCAAATAAAATGGGGGAAAAAAAAGACGCCCCAAACCTGGATTAGACTCATTTCATAAAGACAACTAGCTTGGCACTGTGAAAGAATATAGATTCACTTTCAGAAAAATAGTTTCTAATTAATAACTTCAGAGTTCAAAAGTCTAGTATACATGTTATGTGATTTTTAAATAAAAATCAAATATTGTTCAGAAAACAGAGCACTTTGCAACCAACTGCTGTGGCTCAAGCAGCTCCTACAAAAAAGAAAAACTAAATCACTCTATCAAACAAATAGCAGCAAAAAAATAAGAAAATTTCTGAGGAAAAGTACAAAAAAAGAAAGTAGACAGTCAAGGGCACAGGAGCTCTTCGGACCGCCCATTGCATTTGAAAAATACCCTAGCAAGTAGCAACATGAAACACGTAATGTCTCTGCTAACCTGCCCCTGACTCAGCACCCTGTTTAGGAATACCTACAACATTTCCATAACGAAAGGATGGATGCAATTTTGTTTTCCAACTTGCCAATTTGACATATGCAAAAGCTATAGGACTTTACAATTTCTGCCTGAATCTGTAAACTTGGAAGTGTCTCATGTGTCCCTCTTTAGTTAAACAAAACCAAACACTTCATATGCATAAAACATTTTCTAGAATAATACAGTGGTACTGAGATATTTCTCATTATTAAAAGGCCACAAAATAGGTTTATCTTTCTATATACATATCAAAAAACAAAACAAAACAAAAACCAGGACACTTGGGAATCTAGTTTTTATGACAGAAGTTGAACTAGAGAATAAACTGCTACATGTAAATCCACACAGAATTTAAAGAGGGCTCCCTAATAAGATGTTTTCAAACATTTTATTAGAAAGTCAGTAGTTACCCTACCCTAGCATCTACAGATTTGTTACAACTTAATATTTCCAGTAACAGAGCTATTTGAAAACAGCTCCTGGATTCCACTGACAACACATGCCCTCCTCTTTGCCAGACCCTGACATACAGAACATCCATATATAATAAACTCTTTCCCTCTCCTTCTCTCAAAGGGATGTGGCAAACTGCACTACAAGTGGTTAGAAATTTTACTTTTTTGACCTAACAAGAGTTAGCCTCTGTCAATCAAACAGAATACTATACTGGCAGCTGCTGTGTATACCCAAGAGAAGAAAAAAGGAGAGGGAAACATTGATTTTACTCACAGAAATGGAAAAACACTGCTGGCATTGCAAAAGTCTTTATCAGATTTCTGGCAATGTGGAGTTCACTGAGCAGTGAGTATCTATGTGCCTCTAACACCAAGTTGGTGCTAGATTTCAAAAAGAAAAATATTTTAGCTACCCAATCTAAGGTCCACAGTAGCCATAGTATCTGTATATCCAAGTATCCACAGAATCCAATGTAATACTGCTTTAGGGAGACTGGCAACAAAGAGGTTATTAGAGATTCATAAAGATAAAGGGCCAGAGCCTCACTCATGTAAATCAATACCCACGGACTCATCTTTGAAATCTACAACACCATCACCAGAGCAATCTCACCAATTCCTCACCTGCAGCAGGAGGATGCTGGCCACTAACTGTTGGTAAATCCAAAGAGCTATCAGACATGACATGCTTAAGATCTCCTCCCACATCAGCCAATTTCATGTCAAACTGAACAGAGAGTGCATCTTCAGAGTCCTCCTTGCCAACACTGCTGCCACCAATGGAAGGGAGATCCAAGGACTTCACTGACGCAGAGTCTTCTTTGGTGTGTCTGAAAGCCACAGCTTTCTCTCCCAGGGATTTGTCCGAGTTTATAGAAGAAAGTTTGCTGGAGTGGAAGTCAGCAAAATCATCATCACTTTTTCCTGAAGGAGTGTTATCTTTCAGGTCTTCAACACCTAGTCCAGACCCTTCCAGAGAAAGTTGTCTGAAGACATCATACTTAGTAGCTGCAGAAGTGGGATTCTGTCCACCCTTCACTGTGCTGCCCATGTTGCTGGTTAGAGAAACAGGACTGGCTTCCTCTTTAAGGGCATCATATTTGTCATCTGCCTTTTGCTCAGATGAAATAGAGCTATTACTGAAAGCCATAAAATCTGCAAAGTCATCCTGCTCCCCAACAGATGCTAGACTAGAATATTCTCCAAAAAGGTTGAATTCTCCAAAATCATCAGCCAAACTAGAAGTTTTTGTCGATGCCAATGCTGCCGTAGAAGCGGCAGAACCTGTTGACTGTGGTGTGGAAGCTGATTTAGATGTGCTAAACGCAGCTGAAAAAGACAATGGTTTCTCGCTGCTGCAATTAACTGAGGAAAACATATCAAGGTCTGCTAAGTTCAGAGGATTTTTCACTTGTGTTTGTTGTTTCTGTTGTATAGTTCCTGAGGGGAAGGATGGTGGAAAAGTTTTGTCTTTTGTTGCTGGCTCTAGCGGTGATATACTATCAGCTGTTTTAAAATCGGTGAAGCCATCATCAGTTCCTGCAGATCTGAATTCTGCAAAGCTTTCTCCTGAAAGAAAAAATACCACCAAACAAATAGGAATGCTGAACTGAAAACCATAATGCACAACATATTAAACTGCAAGCATAATTTTACTGATGTTTCCCCACTGATTTGACATTACTTAATGCTTACATAGTTTAAACCCTATTCAACTACATATTTATTTCCACATTGAAGTCTAGTGACACTGAAATAAATAGAAATCAAACTGAAAGTACCTGACAGTACCATTTCATTTGCTCACGTTTAATATGGGATCTCCCCTAGCTCCAGATCCTACAATTGGCTAAAAGCACTGCTCTCAAGACTTTTTGTTCCCACAGCTAGCCAGCCAAGCAGACTGTTGTACAGATACAGTAAGAAATAGGTGCTAGAGGTTCTTGAAGAGAGGCATATTAAAACAGTGGCCCTTTAAAGATAAAACATATTACATGGTTAAAAAAAAATCAGAGGTACCAATAAAGTATTATGAAAAATCCCACATCTAATATTTAGGATGTACAACACTTGGTTTAACCAGGCACTTTAGGAATAACCTTAGATACAGCCGGGTGTGGTGGCTCACACCTGTAATCCTAGAACTTTGGGAGGCTGAGGTGGGTGAATCACCTGAGGTCGGGAGTTCGAGAGAAGCCTGACCAACATGGAGAAACCCTGTCTCTACTAAAAATACAAAATTTGCCGGGTGTGGTGGCGCATGCCTGTAGTCCCAGCACTTGGGAGACTGAGGCACGAGATTCGCTAGAACCCAGAAGGCAGAGACTGCAGTGAGCCGAGACTGTACCACTGCACTCCAGCCTTGGCAACGAGAGCAAAACTCCATCTCAAAAAAAAAAAAAAAAAAGAATGACATTAGATACTATGATACTATGTGGTCTTGCTCAAGTAAATGGAGGTATTAATTTAAAGGGAACTTTGATAAAAACTTTGGAAAAAGTATCTACTTACTTGCAAAGCAGGGCACACTGTGAAGCAGCTCCTCCCCATACTCTAATAAGCTGAATCTCACAGAAAAAAGTCTATGAGTACTTGAGCTTTTCTAAAAATCAGCTGACTCACTGCATCAATGAGCACTTATTTTTATTTATTAAAATTCAAAAGGATTTGAATAAATACCAAATCTATTATACAAAGTTTTAAAGGATATGATTTAGACTTTAGTTTATA
Source organism: Sapajus apella (assembly GCF_009761245.1). NCBI lineage: Eukaryota > Metazoa > Chordata > Mammalia > Primates > Cebidae > Sapajus > Sapajus apella. Next base: position 31,584,272 of record NW_022436952.1, read on the forward strand.
TTATGCTACTGTGAGGATGGGGTAACTGACAGAATTGTTTATTTTTTTATAATTTTTTAAAATAAAATTTCTTTGGCCCATGAAACAGCTCTCAGGAGATCCTAAGAAACATGTGTCCCAGAATTGTTTGTTTTTATATTCTGGTGACAGTGGGTACTTATGTAGTTCTAATAAATAAATAGACTCAGTTAAGACATTGAAAAAAATTTAGGCCTATGATTTTTTTTTTTTGAGACAGAGTTTTATTTTTGTTGCCCAGGCTGGAGTGCAATAGCAAGATGGCATGATCCCGGCTCACTGCCACCTTTGCCTCCCATTCAAGTGACTCTCCTGCCTCAGCCTCCCAAGTAGCTGGGATTACAGGCGCCCACCACCATGCCCAGCTAATTTTTGTATTTTTAGTACAGATGGGGTTTCGCCACGTTAGCCAGGCTGGTCTCAAGCTCCTTACCTCAGGTGATCCACCCACCTTGGCCTCCCAAAGTGCTGGAATTACAGGCATGAGTCACCGTGTCCAGCCCAAGGCCTATGATTCTTAAAAGGTTTCTATATTCTTTATTATGATAGTAATGTTATCACTCAGGTACAACATCAGGATGCAGATGATCTCAGTTTTCTAACAGTATCTGAAGGTCTACTATAAAATCCACCAGGCTATGCCAGGTAACAAAAACTAGAGATAAGCCAAATGTAAATATAGTTATGCCAAGGCTGGGCACAGTGGCTCACACCTATAATACTAGCACTTTGGGAGGCCAAGGCAGGCAGATTGCTTAAAGCCAAGAGTTCAAGACGGGCCTCGCCAACATGGAGAAACCCTATCTCTACTAAAAAAAAAAAAAATAAAAAAAAAAAAAAAAAGAAAGAAAGAAAAGAAAAATGAATAAACAAATAAATATAGCTATACCAACCAGCATCATTTATTATTAAAAAATATGACTGCTTCCTGGCAGCAGTGGCTCACATCTGTAATCACAGAACTTTGGGAGGCTAAGGCGGGTGAATCACCTCAGGCTGGGAGTTCAAGACCAGCCTGGTCAGCATGGTAAAACCCCGTCTGCATTAAAAATACAAAAAAAAAATTTAACTGGGCGTGGTGGCTCAGGCCTGTAATCCTAGCTACTCGAGAGGCTGAGGCAGGGGAATTGCATGAACCTGAGAGGCAGAGGTTGCAGTGAGCCAAGATTGCGCTACTGCACTCCAGCCTGGTGACAGAGTGAGACTCCATCTCAACAAAAAAACAAAAAAAATATGACTGCCATTTCTGGAGATTAAAATTATGTAAATTGGCCAGGCGTGGTGGCTCACACCTGTAATCCAAGCACTTTGGACGCCGAGGTGGGCAGATCACCTGGGGTTGGGAGTTCAAGACCAGCCTGACCAACATGGTGAAACCCCATCTTTAAAAAAATAAAAATTAAGTAAATTAAAATATAAGCTTTAATTTCCTCACCCAAAAAATAAAAAGTTAGGGCCAGCCAGCCAGGTGTGGTGGCTCATGCCTGTAATCCCAGCACTTTGGGAGGCCGAGGCAGGTGGATCATGAGGTCAGGAGTTCAAGGACAGACTGGCCAAGGAGAGGAAACCTCGTCACTATTTAAAAATACAAAAATTAGCTGGGTGTGGTGGCAGGCATCTGTAATATCAGCTACTTGGGAGGCTGAGGCAGGAGAATCACTTGAACCCTGGGGGCGGAGGTTGCAGTGAGCCAAGATTGCGCCATTGCACTCCAGCATGGGCAACAAGAACGAAACTCTGTCTCAATAAAAAAATACTGTGCTTGTAACAAGATATATACTTGGATATATCAGATGAAAAAAAAAAAAGCACCAAAAACAAAACAAGCTGATTTTCTGCCTAACCTGAGATACTTAACCAATTCACCAGCATAATTCACCAACACCAAGGAATTCATCTAATAAGAGAGGAACAGCATTCAGATTTCTTGTAATTTATAAGACGTACCACTAGTAAAACTCAAGTCAATTTCACAAACTGACAGAAGATGCAAAATTTAAAAAATCACCCTAGAACTTTAGTATCACTGATATTTGTATTATTTCTTTAAATGTATAGGTTGCAAGAAGCCAATTTTATCACAGCCTAAATTTTTAATGTGTTGCTTTGAAGTATCTGTGAAATTGACAAGTATTGCTTTGTTTGTTTGTTTGAATCACCACAGCAAACTACACTTACTGATGAATTGTAAGCTTTTCCATTAGAAATGCAAGCTGGGTGAAAGGGTTAAAAGGAAATAAAAATGGGTGGGTTTACAACAGGAATCTGTTGGCAAATAAATTAATCACGGTCAATGGAAGCTTGTCTATCAGAAGGCACATTAAGCATATTATTTCATGATTAGCTTTGTGGTTAATGTCTACATTCTTGTAAGTTTCCCTCTCTGTCACTTTTTGGGCTCTAAAAAAATCTCAAAAGAAACCACTTTTTTGCTAAAACTTTAATAAAAATATGTCATTTCTTTATTAGAACATTTTCCTCATTTACTTTAGTTTACGGCTTAAACTGTGAAGATGGAAAAAAGGAAATATTATTAAACTCTGTCATTCAGTAACCTAAGAAACCCACAGCTCTGAACACGATACTGTAAGATTCTTCATAAATTCTAAGATACTGGACTGACGCAATGGATCATGCCTGTAATCCCAGAGACTGAGGTGGGCAAATCACCTGAGGTCGGGAGTTCGACACTAGCCTCACTAATATGGAGAAACCTCGTCTCTATTAAAAAATTTAAAAACTTAGCCAAGCGTGGTGGTGCACGCCAATAATCCCAGCTATTCAGGAGGCTGAGGCGGGAAAATTGCTTGAACCCGGGAGGCAGAGGTTCCGGTGAGCCAAGATCAAGCCATTGCACTCTAGCCTGGGCAAAAAAAAAAAAAAACCGTCTCAAAAAAAAAAAAAAAAAAAAAAAAAAAAAATCTAAGATACTAATATACTTTGATGAAGTCAAGCCAATGTATTTTTTTAATGAGTACAAAAAAGGTATGACACCATTTAGGAAAAGAAAATCTATTTTACTAAAATGAACAAAGTTGGCAACTCTACTTGGAAAACGTTAATATTAAAGTTAAGGTAGGAATGAAAGCAAGCAAATGAAAATAACAACAATCTGGAACTTTGTTTAGAAAGTACTGAAATTTGGGCCGGGCACGGTGGCACACACCTGTAACCCCAGCACTTTGGGAGGCTGTGGGTGGATCACAAGGTCAGGGGATCGAGACCAACCTAGCCAATATGGTGAAACCCCGTCTCTACTAAAATACAAAAAATTAGCCGGGCATGGTGATGCGTGCCTGTAATCTCAGCTTTTCGGGAGGCTGAGGCAGGGGAATCACTTGAACCCGGGAGGTGGAGGTTGCAGTGAGCTGAGACTGCACCACTGCACTCCAGCCTGGCGACACAGTGAGACTCCGTCTCAAAGAAAAAAAAAAAAAAAAAAAAAGTACTGAAATTTGGATGGCATGGTGGCTCCCAGCACTGTGGGATGCTGAGCTGGAAGGATTGCTTGAAGCCAGGAGTTCAAGACTAGCTTGGGCAACAGAGCAAGACCCCATGGTGGTGGGACACATCTACGGTACTAGCTGCTCGGGAGGCTGAGGCAGGACAATTGCTTGATCCCAGGAGTTAGAGGCTGCAGTTAGCTATGACTGCACCACTGCACTCCAGGTGCTAAATGACTGAGCAAGATACTGTCTCAAAAAAAAAAAAAAAAAAAAAAGGATTGAAAATGCAGGACTAAGGTATGTTACTGCTTACATTTTTCCCATTGTCTATTACAGGAATATACACTATGGCTATTAATATCATATTACACAAGAACCTTCATGTTGAACCATGTGCTCTTTACTCCAAACTTGTCTTGGCCCAAGTGTTGATGAAAGCATTGCTAGGTGCAAATGAAAACCCAACAAGTCAAAAGTTCCCCTCAGGTTTATCTCCACACTCCCAGTGTTTATCTGACATAGGTACTGAGGAAGAAATAGCTATTATGTTCTAAAAGCTTGGATGAAACACAGGAAACATTTCTAGAACCTAACAGCTATAAGGGACTGAATAGTTTTATAAGAGGTGGGCTTCCCTTTTTTAGAGATGATTAAGCAGTACAATTTCTACCATAGCTACCTACCTTCTATCCCTGACCCTTGGCAGAAGGGTGGAAACAAAAGATTGAAGGATGCCCCAAGTTCAAGCATTCAGTGCATAAAGACAGAATGTGGCATTATTCCCAGAAGGAAATTCTCATTAGAGTTTCATGGCATGCATAGTTAAGCTCTGGAGAAGATAAACTGACCTATGGGTTATCTAAGCCCTACGAATCATGTTTATAGTAGGATTTAACCACAAACATAAGGTTTTTACATATATAGCTCTCAAATTATCATTTTATATTCCCTTGTACTCTAAGTCTTACTATCAGAGATGGTAACCACGCATGCATATAAACCCCTCTCTCTTCATCTTTCTCGTTAAATTACAGCCAATCTTGAAAATCTTATAAAGTGGTAATTTAGTTTAACACGAGCAAAGTATAGTAACTGATCACCCATTCTTCCTGGATGGGTGAGCAGATGACTGAATATTGACGTGGGCATTCCTGAACACACTAAGTGAGCACTGTTTGGTTACTGCTTCTGATTGAAATGATCCTGTGTTTTGGTTGTGGCCAGGCTTTGAAGTGCTACTGGCCATTCCCTTCTTTCACGGAGCTCTCACCACTCAAACACGAAGGATTTGGTAAAATACGAGTTTGGTTGAGTCCTGCTTGCCCCCACTTGGTCATCTCTGTATGAATCCAACGTTTCATCTGGTTGTTGGTTTTTAAATTATTTTTAGCTGATGTTCATGAAGAAAAGTGAGCATCTACAAGCATGCTACTAATGAAAGAAAATCCTAGCTAAGAAAGTGCATTTCTGTACAAGAGCTGTGTCATGCCATCCTTTGGGCTCTCTGCTGGAAAAGTAGAATCAAACCTTATATAATGCCTTTTTAATTGTACCCTCTAGTATTATAGATGTAAGACAGTACTGTATTATACCTCTGTGAACATAAAATACCTTGTACTTGCTTTATGATATGTAGTAGCAACTATGCCTTAATCAAGTTTTTTTTTTTTGTTTTTTTTTTCTTGAGATAGTCTCATTCTGTTGCCTAGGCTGGAGTGCAGTGGTGTGATCTTGGCTCACTGCAACCTCCACCTCCCATGTTCAAGCAGTTCTCCTGCCTCAGCCTCCCAAGTAGCTGGGATTATAGGCATGTGTCACCGCACCTGGCTAATTTTTGTATTTTTAGTAGAGATGGGGTTTCACCATGTTAGTCAGGCTGCTCTCAAACTCCTGACCTCGTCGTCTGCCCGCCTGGGCCTCCCAAAGTGCTGGGATTACAGGCATGAGCCACCGTGTCTGGCCTCAAGTTGCTTTTAATAATGCTATTCTGGAATGTTTTCTTTCCAGATCATGAGTGAAAAGCTAAAAAATAACAAATAATAATGGTACCAGGTACTGTAACAGTAACAGAAAAAAAAAATCTTGAAAAGTGAAAGATTGGCCAAGTGTGATGGCTCATGTCTGTAATCTCAGCACTTCGGGAAGCTGAGGCGGGCAGATCACTTCAGGTCAGGAGTTCGAGACCAGCCTGGCCAACATGGTGGAACCTCATCTCTACTAAAAATACGACAATTAGCCAGGTATGGTCGCAGATGCCTGTAATCCCAGCTACTCGGGAGGCTGGGATGGGAGAATGGTTTGAGCCCAAGAGGTGGGGGCTGCAGTGAGCCAAGATCATGCCATTATACTCCGGCCTGGGTGACAAGAAAAAAACTGTTTCAAAAAAAAAAAAAAAAAAAAGGACTAGTTGTTGCCTTTACAGTCCACAGATTGCTGTACTGCTAACAATTCAAGCCTCGTTGAACAGTATAATATATCAGAGCAACCACAGCTTTCGTTTGACAAGGGAATTTAACCTGTCCTGCAAGCTTCCTGTGAAAGGGAATGTCCTATCTTCAGAGGAAACTATATTAATTTGGAATTTGTCCTAAATTTTATTTTGTTTTATTTTAACTGATTGATTGAGACAGTGTCTTGCTTGCTGTCCAGGCTGGAGTACAGTGGCACAATCATGGCTCATTGCAGCCTTGACCTCCAAGGTTCAAGCAATTCTCCTACCTCAGCCTCTCAAGTAGCTAGGACCACAGCTGAGCACCACCACATTTGACTAATTGTATTGTATTATTTTAAATTTTTTACTTTTTTTGTAGAGGCGGGGTCTCACTATGTTACCCAGGCTGGTCTCAAACTCCTGGGCTCAAGTCATCCTCCCATTTTGGCCTCCCAAAGTGCTGGAATTACAGGCATGAGCCACTGTGCCTGGCATGCCTTACATTTTACAAAATAAATAATTCCCAATAACTGAAGCACATTTCTCTCCTTGTAATTTCCAGAACCATAAGAAGTAATCTTATTCCTCTTCTACTAGATAATCCCCCATTTAGTGCCTATCATGATTTTTTTTTTTTTTTTTGAGATGGAGTCTCGCTCTGTCGCCAGGCTGGAGTGCAATGGCATGATTGGCATGATCTTGGCTCACTGCAACCTCTGCCTCCCTGAGTTCAAGTAACTCTTGTGCCTTAGCCTCCTGAGTAGCTGGGACCACAGCACACGCTACCACACCCAGCTAACTTTTTTGCATTTTTAGGAGAGATGGGGTTTCACCATGTGGCCAAGCTGGTCTCAAATTCCTGACCTCAGGTGATCCACCCACATCGGCCTCCCAAAGTGCTGGGATTACATGAGCCACCACACCGGGCCTAAACATGGTAGCTATTATTAAGGTTTTTTGAATTAGAATACTTACAGCTTGAGTTATCTATTATAAAAATCACTTCTATACCATATTGTTTCATCCATTCAGGTTTTTAGTCCTGAACACACACACACTAACACAAAGGAATGCCACTGAAAAAACCATCAAAAATCCCTTTTTTTAAAATTAAAAATGGAAATAATTTATCCTTTTAGGGACTCAAAAACTTACCTAAAGGTTTATTCTCTGCTGTCTGTTCGAGTTCTCTGAAAGCACTATATTTATCACCAGGATCTATGATAGAAAGGATGGAGCTCAATTAAGGTTAGGAATCTTGAAATCACAACTCCAGGAAGTGAGGCAGATTGGTTTAACCAAACACTCTTAATGTGTGGTATACGCATTTTACACATTTAGCACAGAAGACCACCACTTAAAGATTCATACAATTTAAATATTTTGCAATTTATCATTCACAAGTTTATGAATTTACCAATTGTTTTTACCTCCAGGTGGAACAGTATTTTCAGAAGACTTATCAGCTGCAATTCCTTTAAATACAGCATATTTGTCCATTGAAGGCAATGCTTTAGTTCCAGGAAGTGGCATCAACAAAGAAGGGGCACTAAAGGGAAAAAGAAACTTTTGATGACCCCGAATTCTGCCCTTATCATCAAAAAGGAAGTTAGAATTAAAATAGCAAACAAGTATTTCATTAAAACTCATGGCTGTCTGCTTTAAAAGTGAGAAACTAAATAGTATACATATATACCACAAAACTAAAAACAATGTCCTTTAAAAAAAAAAAAGACAAAAAACAATACCCAAACAATCATTTTTTTCCTGATTAAATGAAGAGGGGCCAGAACCATGTTGACTGTCTACGTGCCTCTTTAAGCCTTAACAACAATTGGAATGGCATTGGAAGTAGATTATTAAAGGATGACTTCCTGCAATTTTAACTTTACGACCATAAAACTGTAAAAGTGAACTGATCCACATATGTATACACAATATTTTAAAATAAATCATGTTAACCTTAACATAAATTATCTTAAATGGGTTCAGAGTGCAGAGGTAGAATAGTTAAGATAAAAATCTATTTATGAAATGTCATTCAAGCCAAGATGTAAATTGTTCTTCTTTTGATCGTACTGCACTGCCTACTGGCAGAAGTGCATACATCTGATAAGCTGTAGCAGAGTTAATACAATTTGCATTTTTACAAGGATCACATCAGTGGTTCCAGAAGCTATCTTTGTAACAAAACAACAATCACTTCAAAATTAGATAAAGATACTTTTGCCTGTGGACATATTTCTTGCTGGATGGAAAAATAGAGTAATAAGTAGTATCTGTATGGGTCATTCTTAGAAGGCTTAAACACATACTATAAAAGCATTACTTTTTTTTTTCTTCTTCTTCCCTTATCAGACCCAGGCAGCTCCCTAGAATAAGTACCTTTACATATGAATGACTACATTCCACCACTAGTTCTTGTCATTCAATACCATGTACAAGTTATATAAATGGATTTCTATGGAGTTCTTTGCCCTGGAGCAAAAAAATCTTTCCACAGACATTTACATCTTCTTATCAGTGGCTTACAAATAAGGTAAAAACTAGGCTCTGGCAGCTGCATGCTAATGGGTACACAGTCCTTTAGGACTTAATGCCATCAAATATTATGATTTCACATCACCACCAAACAACTGCTATATAACTGATCTTGACAAATGAAATAAGTCATCGTCTACATATTGTACGTTGACTTTTTAAAAGTTCCATAAGTAATTAAAGTACAGTTCACCATACAGAATATTACATGGGAATAAAGGCAATTAACATTTTAGGGAAAAAAAAAACCCAAAAAGTTGAATGATTTATTTTTCATGATCCCTCCAACTTTAGTGATGGCCATTTACAGCTCATCGGTAAAAATCTTTCTACTGCCGGGCGCGGTGGCTCAAGCCTGTAATCCCAGCACTTTGGGAGGCTGAGGCGGGTGGATCACAAGGTCAAGAGATCGAGACCATCCTGGTCAACATGGTGAAACCCCGTCTCTACTAAAAATACAAAAAATTAGCTGGGCATGGTGGCGCGTGCCTGTAATCCCAGCGACTCAGGAGGCTGAGGCAGGAGAATTGCCTGAACCCAGGAGGCGGAGGTTGCGGTGAGCCGAGCTCGCGCCATTGCACTCCAGCCTGGGTAACAAGAGCGAAACTCCGTCTCAAAAAAAAAAAAAAAAAAAAATCTTTCTACTAAATGTGACACTTACTTATTAATTTTAAAATTATATTCACAGAATTGAAAAAAAAAGATCTTTAGGGTAATGAACTACTTCTTGCTGATTAAAGTCAACAAAATTCCATTCACAGTAAGTTATGACTTAGAATGTAATTTTATGCACACTGCAAATGAATATTTCATTCTAGTTCTCCTGTTATTATTTTAAAAAACCACTGTAGTCACTGTGAAAGTGTTTATGCCAGTTACATACAGTTATCATTTGTTCCAAACATGAAAACAGTTATTTCTGCCCTTTCGTACAATGAAAATACTCAAGTAAGAAAGGCATATTGATTTTACATTTAAGAACCTGTATTCTACTAAAAAGTAAGACTTAAAAAAATTGGCCAAAAAAAGTATTTTGCATTTTCTCTAGTGAATCTATTAGTGTTTTACAATCACTCCATATGACTGTGGTAGATAGTTTTATTTAGTTGCTTACCCTGCTAAATATATGCATTTCAAAAGAAATATTTTGATCTCAGCAAAATAAACTAATCAACTCCAAACTCCTATACATTAACCTTTGTGAATTTTTATTTTTACTTTTTGTTTTTGAGACAGCATCTTGCTCTGTTGCCAGGCTGGAGTGCAGAGGCATAATTACAGCACACTGCAGTTTCAACCTCCTGGGTTCAAGTGATTCTCCTGCCTCAGCATCCCAAGTAGCTGGGACAGCTGGGAAAACAGGGATGCACCACTACGTCCAGGTGGTGAAGGTTAAGGTGGCATTTAAAACCTTAGACAAATGTTTATGCAAACAACAGAAATCTGAAGGCTTAAAAGACACTGATGTCAAATATACAAGAAATGTGAATAAATATGATTATTTAGAGTTCTGAATTATAGTTCTGTGGAAAAGCAACAGTATATTATATTACATTACAAAAATGTAGAATTATGTGCTCCTGCCTAAAAAACTTTTCAACAGTTGAAGACCTGCCTTTTAACACAGGAACATGAAGTCATCACTGCACAGATGCTCTTAGCTGTAACACAGGTTTGGCACAGGTGAAAAAGGGTATTGGCAGGCAGGTGTGTACTGGGAGGAAACAGTAGGGGCTGAAATTTGAGGTGGACAAAGGGGAGAGAAGTTTGCAGAGTAAAATTTAATTTTTTAAATTCCTCACACCTAGCCTTCTTATTATGGATGCCTCTTTCTTAACGATTAAATACAATATTAAATATATCAAACTCTTTTCTACCTATTTCCAGGCTGGGAGTTACTTGTTTTTGAAGAAGCAGGCAACTCTTGGAAATCACTGAACGAGTCATCAAGGGATCCTGACTTAGAAGCATCTTGAAAATCCTGGAAGTCGTCTTCTTCCGGCTTTACTACCTAAGTTTATAAAGGACATTTAAATAAATAGCACTGACTGGTAAAATAAATGCACAACAAATCTCCAAGAGTCAATCTCAAAGACTGCCTTTAAAATTTCTGAGTCTAGGTACATTAACTCAAGTGCTTAAGGCCAGAATCCTGTTTTGTAATTTTAGATACTCTCTGGTACAAATGGTAAAAGACTGGTCTAAATAGCTAATCTAGGCCAGGCCCAGTGGTTCATACCTATAATCCTAGCACTTTGGGAGGTGGATCTCATGAGGTCAGAAGTTTGAGATCAGCCAGCAGATCCCTGAGGTCAGAAGTTTGAGATCAGCCTGCCTGGCCAACATGGCAAAACCCTGTCTCTACTAAAAATACAAAAATTAGCTGGGCATGGTGGCATGAGCCTGTAGACTCGGCTACATGGGTGGCTGAGGCAGGAGAATCCCTTGAACCCAGGAGGCGGAGGTTGCAGTGAACCAAGATCACATCACTGTACTCCAGCCTGGGTGACTGTAAAAAAAAAAAAGAAACAAAAAAAAAGATAATCTATACATTTTTAAACTAGCTGAATTTTATTGGATTACTGAGCATCTACCATCTTTAAAAGACATATCTAGCTGGATGTGGTGGCAGGCACCTGTAATCCCAGCTAGTTGGCAGGCTGAGGCAGGAGAATGGCTTGAACCTGGGAGGCGGAGGTGGCAGTGAACCAAGATCATGCCACTGCATTCCACATTCCAGCCTGGGCAACACAGCAAGAGTCGTCTCAAATAAATAAATAAAAAAGGTAAAACAAAAAAAAAAAAAAAAAAAAAAAAAGTCATATAGACATATCATGCATGTTTGCAAATTAAGTGACACAAGCTCATCATAACCAATCACATACATGTATAAAAACTGAACAATGACTCCTAATCCCACACTTCAGAAGTAGTTAACAGCTCATTTGTTTTAAAGAAAAATGAGCTTACACTATATTGCTCTATACTTTAACTATATAACAAAGACACATCTCCCTGCAGTACATGTAGATCTATCTCATTCAGTTTAATGATTAGTTTTCCACTGTGTGGATGAACTAAAATTTATTTAACCTTTCTCCCCGTTTTTTTTTCCTTCTTTTACTTTTTACTCTAACAATGTTACAAAACAAATTCTTGCATCTTTGCTAATTTGAGTGACTATTTCTTGAGACAGATTTCTAATAATGTGACTGCTGGGACAGAAGATATATACGTGCTGAGGTATTTGTTTTGTTTTGTTTTAAACAGGGTCTCCTTCTGTTGCCAAGCTGGGGTGTAATGGTGTGATCATAATCATAGCTCACCGCAGACTTGAACTCCTGGTCTTATACGATCCTCCTGCCTCAGCCTCCAGAGTAGCGGGGACTACACCTATAAACCACCACGCCCAGCTGGACGTGTAGAATTTTGATAGTTATTGCCAAGTCTGCCTTTCAACAAGGCTGTAACAATAAGCCTAGAGTGTATTAGTTATGTTTACCCTGCAGTTTCTTTTTTTATTTTTTGAGACCGAGTCTCACTCTGTCACCCAGGCTGGAATGTACTGGTGCGATTTCAGCTCACTGCAACCTCTGCCTCCCAGGTTCAAGCGATTCTCCTGCCTCAGCCTCCCAAATACCTAGCACTACAGGCATGTGCCACCACATCCAGCTAATTTTTGTATTTTCAGTAGAGACGGGGTTTTACCATGTTGGCCAGGCTGATGTTGAATTCCTGACCTTGTGATCCACTGGCCTCAGCCTCCCAAAGTGCTGGGATTATAGGCATAAGCCACCACACCCAACCCAAAATGAGCCAATGGGACACAACAAGGTTAAGTAATTCGTCTAAAGACTTGTAGACAGCGAGTGGCAGCATAAAGACCAAATCCAGGTCTTTCTTTTTTGAGACGGAGTTTCGCTCTTGTTGCCCAGGCTGGAGTGCAATGGTGTGATCTCAGCTCACTGCAACCTCCACCTCCCAGGATTCTCCTGCCTCAGACTCCCGAGTTGCTGGAATTACAGGCATGTGCCACCATGCCCGACTAATGTTCTATTTTCAGTAGAGATGGGGTTCCTCCATGTTGGTCAGGCTGGTCTCAACCTCCTTACCTCAGGTGATCTGCCTGCCCCAGACTCCCAAAGTGCTAGGATTACAGGCACGAGCCACTACGCCCAGCAATTTTCAGTAACACTAAATATTATATACTTAAAACATTTTTGCTAATCTGGGAAGTGAAAAACTGAAGTATTTTAATTTCAGGTTTAGCAGTTTTCCTGAAAGATAGAACCTAAGAATTTAAATGTGCTCACCATAATCCAGCAACCTACTCTATGTATCCCTGGAAAAAAGGTTCCCAGATTCACCTTGAGGAATTATTTGAAATATGCACAGCTTCTCCATTTACCTGATTTGCAGGGTAAGTTGGCAGGAAACCACCAGAAGCCTGGGCTGCAGCTCCACCCACTGGCCCAACAAGGTTAATGCCCATGACTGGCTGTCCAAGGCTGAGGGGCATGGAGCCCGCAGGGGTAGATGGTATCACAGTTGTCTGACTCACTGGCGTAGGCAGAGTCATAGAAAAACCACTTAAAGTTGGAATAGGAGCTGCTGGGAACTGGTTTAAAGCATCAGGACTCATTGCAGGAACGCCCCTCTACAAATGACAGAAGGAAAATGGATTAGGAGTTTGTAAACCACATATGATCGAAATCTAGCAAAGAGACAGAAAGGTAAAAATCTGCAGCTTTGTGTGTTTCCACTCTCAATCTCGAAACTCATGAATTTGATATAAGAAAAAAGTTACAAGGTCAATACAAACCTAATATTTAATAAAGAAATGGCCAACTATATCAGTTCTGACACTTTCTCTAACAAGTTTGGTTAATTCTATATGATCAAACCATTTAAAATGACTTTGCAATAAAAGAAAAACTGCTACCAGACTGAGAATACTTTATCTATATGTACGAAATTTTAGACAAGGACTTCAAGAGACAGAGTAATTTCAGCTATCACTGACTAACTTTCAAGTTGAGAAAATGCTAATATATATAAAAGTCTTTAGCTGGGCGCTGTGGCTCACGCCTGTAATACCAGCACTTTGGGAGGTCGGCACGGGTGGATCATTCGAGGTCAGGAGTTCAAGATCAGCCTGACCAACATGGTGAAACCCCGTCTCTACTAAAAATACAAAAATTAGCCAGGCGTAGTAGCAGGCACTGTACTCCAGCCTGGGCAATAGAGTGAGACTCAGTCTCAAAAACAAAACAAGTCTTAAATAATTTACTATTATGCACATCAAATAAACTGTACATTTTTGAGATACTATAAACTGAAAATGATCAAATTTTAATGTACAAGGAGTTATACAACATAGTAAAAAAGATTTCATATAGTTTCAATTTATATTAATAAAGTTATTTGATCTAACTTAAGAAACACAGTTTACCTGTGTTACTGCTATCATGGCGAGAACGGTATAAAGTTCTTCTTTTGTAAGTCTGCCAGGTGTAGTTCGATTAGCTAAGGCCCATATCTGTCCAAGAGTTTCCCTGGGAAGTCCAGATGACATCAGAATGGGATACAGTTTAGCAGTATCTATTCCAGTTGGAGTCATTGTGGTTTCTAAGATTTTCTTATAGGCATCTATTAAAGGGAAGACCAGATTACAAATGGAAACACATTAAAAGTGATTCAGTTTTTGGGGTGCCATTGCTGGTATACAAGAATAATTTTCAAAATGCTTTAATAGAACCGAAGCCATGTCAGAGTTTAAATTGCTTTAAATATATTCAAGTGTGGCTGGGCATGTGGCTCATGCCTATAATCTCAGCACTTTGGGAGGCTGAGGCCAGCGGATCATCTGAGGTCAGGAGCTTGAGACTAGCTCAGCCAACATGGTGAAATCCCATCTCCACTAAAAGTACAAAAATTAGCCGGGCATGGTGGCATGTGCCTGTAGTCCCAGCTACTTGGGAAGCTGAGGCAGGATAATTGCTTGAACCCCAAGACGAAGGTTGCAGTGAGCCAAGATCGTGCCTCTGTACTCTGCACTCCAGCCTGGGCAACAGAGTAAGACTCCATTACAAATATATATATATATTTTTGAGCTATTCAAGTGGAAGTGTCCAGCAGACAACTAGAGTCTGAAGCCTAGAAGAGTCTGGAGCTTGGTACTAAAGATAAGGTTTAAGGCTAGAGGTAAGACAAAGTCTTATAATTCAGTAGAAGACTGTAACGAGACAGCATGCTTTGGACTTTTCAAGAGAAGCTGTAGAGTAATGATGGTGCGAACAGTTTGAAAAGAGCAACAGGAAGTAAGAATTATACCAACATCACTCTTTCCAGTAAATTAGAGGTTGTGAGAGAAACCACTAAAGAAACTACGGAGAAACCACTGAAATACAGCCTTCAAGGAAAGACCTGGTTTCAGTCAGGGGGAGGAAGCAGAACAAATGTCTTAAAAAGGGGGGTACAGTTGGTGAGTTTTTGACAGTAACATGAATTTTCCAAAGGACCAAGTGGGAAATGTTGTCAGAGATAGGGCAAAAATAATGCCAATATTGCATGGGACACACTTATACTAAAAAAAATCACTTGCTGTTGACCTGAAATTCAAATTTAACTGGCTATTCTGTATGGTTACTTACTAAATCTAGCAAGCTTAGCTAGAGAAGCAAAAGTAAGTAGGGCTAAAGGAGACAGAGAAAAATATTTAAAACAAAAAGTTTACATCTGGGATTATGAGTATGGAGTACAGGTTAGTGGGCTCTCTACAAGAACACATTTTGGTCTGGCACGGTGGCTCACGCCTGTAATGCCAGCACTTTGGGAGGCCAAGGTGGGCAGATCACAAGGTCAGGAGTTCAAAACCAGCCTAGCCAATATGGTGGCTAAAAATACAAAAAAATTAGCTGGGCGTCGTGGCACATGCCTGTAATCCCAGCTACTTGGGAAAGCTGAAGCAGGAGAATCACTTGAACCTGGGAGGTGGAGGTTGCAGCCAAGATCAAACCATTGCACTACAGCCTGAGTGACCAAGTGAGACTCTGTCTCAAAAGAAAAAAAAAAAAAAAAAAGAACACGTATTTTGACTAGAAAGTATGCATGCATGTATGTTTGAAAGGAGGAGGGGAGAAAGTAATACAAACTGGCAGAAAAATGGATAAAACTCCAACATATACCAAGATCTAGATTTTGCTTGTTTGGCTTGAGGACAGAGAAGAAGAAAAGATGCAAACTGCATAATAAGCAGTTGGAAGAAAAGCCATTATTTTTATGTACAACTGAATTGTACGTGTGATTTTGGTAACAATCGGCCTTTTGTCTTTATGAGTAAACAAACATTAATGCAAGAAATTGAAGGGGACATAAAAACAGAGAAATATTCCATGTTCGTGTTTTGGAAGAATCAATGTTTTTAAAACACCCATACTACCCAAAGCAATGCGTAGTACAGATTAAATGCAATCCCTATCAAATACCAATTACATTTTTCACAGAAACAGAAAAAATAATCCTAAAATTTTTATGGACCCAGAATAGCCAAAGCCATCATGAGCAAAAAGAACAAAACTGGAGGAATTATAGTACATTACCATATATTACCTGACTTCAAATTATACTACAAAGCTATAGTAACCAAAACAGCATAGTAATGGCATAAAAAGAGACACAGACACCATTGGAACAGAATACAGAACCCAGAAATAAATCCACACGTCTACATTGAACTTATTTTTCAGCAAGGTTTCAAGAACATACATTGGGGAGGGTCTCTTCAATAAATGGTGCTGGGAAAAACAGACATCCATATGCAGAAGAATAAAACTTGAACCCATCCCATACCAAATACAAAAATCAAATCAAAATGAATTAAAGACTTAAATCTAAGACCAGAAACTATGAAACTACTAAAAAAAAAAAAAAAAAAACTTGGGGAGACTCTCCAGGACATTGGTCTGGGCAAATACTTGAGTAGTAACCCAAAAGGAAAGGCAACCAAAGCAAAAATGGACAAATGGAATCACATCAAGTTTAAAAGCTTTCGCATTGCAAAGGCAACAATCAACAAAATGAACAGACAACCACAGAGTGGGAGAAGAATATCTGCAAACTATACATCTGACAAGGGATTCATAACCAGAATACAGAAGAAGCTCAAACAACTCAGTAGAAAAAAAAACCTAATAATCTGATTAAAAAATGGAAAAGAGAACTGAATAGGCATTTCTCAAAAGAAGACACGCAAACGGCAAACAGGTTCATGAAAAGGTGCTCAACATCACTGATCCTCAGAGAAATGTCAATCAAAAGTACAATGAGATATCATCTCACCCCACTTATGATGGCTTTTATCCAAAAGACAAGCAATAGCAAATGCTGGTGAGGATGTGGAGAAAAGGGAACCCTCATACACTGTTGGTAGAAATGTAAATTAGTATAGCCACCATGGAGAACAGTATAAAGCTTTCTCCATAGCGGCTGTACTAATCTGTAAATCAACATTCAGAAGCAACCCAAGTGTCCATCGGCAGATAAATGGATAAAGAAAATGTGGTATATACATACAACGGAGCACAATTCAGCCCTAATAATAATTTTAAAAAAATTGAGATCCTGTCATTTCCAACAACATGGTTGGAATTGCAGGACATTATGTTAAGTGAAAATAAGCCAGGCATAGAAATTCAAACTTCACATATGTTCATTCATTTATGGAAGCTAAAAATTAAAACAACTGAACTCATGGAGATAAAGAATAGAATGATGGTTTCCAGAGGCTGAGAAGGGTACTGGGGATGGGGGAATAGGCACAAATATATAATTGGATAGAAGGAATAAGAGCTAGTATTTGATAGCACTACAAGGTAGGTACAGTCAACAATAATTTATTGTACAGTTAAAATAGCTTAAAGAGTATATTTGGAATGCTCATAACACAAAGAAGTAATACAAGCTTGAGGTAATGGATACCCTATCTACCCTAATGTGATTATTATAAATTGTATGTCTGTATCAAAGTATCTCATGTACCCCATAAAATATATACTTACTATACACCCATAAAAATTAAAAACTTTTTTAAAGAAGAAAATGCATTTTCAGGATTTTTTTTTTTTTTTTTTGAGACAGAGTCTTACTCTGTCGCCCAGGCTGGAGTGCAGTGGCATGATCTCGGCTCACTGCAACCTCCGCCTCCCGGGTTCAAGAGAGTCTCCTGCCTCAGCCTCTTGAGTAGCTGGGACTACAGGCATGAGCCACCACACCCAACCAAGTATCTTTTTCTTCTTTTGTTTTTGGCTCAGCAGTAAAAATACATGTAAAGAAAAAGCAGGCCAGGTGCAGTGGCTCACACCTGTAATCCCAGTACTTTGGGAGACTGAGGCAGGCAGATCACTTGAGCCCAAGAGTTTGAGACCAGCGTGAGCAACGTGGAAAGACCCTGTCTATACAAAAAATACAAAAATTAGCTGGGCATAGTGGCACATGCCTGTAGTCCCAGCTACTTGAGAGGCTGAGATGGGAGGACTGCGCGAGTCTGGGGAGGTCAAGGCTGCAGTGAGCCAAGATCGTGCCACTGCAATCTAGCCTGGGTGACAGAGTAAGATCTCATCTCAAAAAAAAAAAAAAAAAGTAAATATCATCTTGCACATCTTCCAATGTGGAAAAAAAGATGCCACATGGTCTTTTACTTCAAATGGTATTACAAACAAGTCATAGAAAGAACATTTTTAAAAATATAAACTAAGAATTCAGAAAATTACATTACATATTTTAGCAAAATTCTTGCTAAGTAAATTGCTGAAGTAAATATTTGATAATGTCCATTAAAGCATGATAAATCTAAGAAAGCTTTTAAAAATAAAAGTATGATGGTTAATAAAACATTAAAACAAAACTATTCTCCTTTATTTATATAGTTACTCCATATATGAGGCAGTCTTATGAAACACAATATTTAATTTCTGTGCTCTTTTAGAAAAAAAGAGACAATTCCTTCTGCATATTTTGTAACTACAACAGTAAATACTTACTACATTTACAATATTTAAAGCAAAATATCCAGATGGGAATCCTAGGCAAAGAAGCTTTTTTACCTGGAACCAAACTCTCATTGTAAATCCAAGGAGGCATTCCGGGCTGAACAGGATCCTGTGAGGGAAATACTCCCACACCTAGAAGATAAGAAACATTAATGTATATAGTGGTCCATGGAGAAGATGGGGAAATCACACTGAGTCATGTTTTTTATAAACAGCACTACTCAAAAAGTCACCAATACAATTAAATATTTGGTCCCCTGCCCTCTGATTCAGAATAAAATTATTTGATTTCTAAGCAACTCTTGTACAGTATGTTCTAAAGAGTGAATTATACAAAAACTAAAATGTATCAAATCAACATTCTAAATCATATCAGCCTTGCACCACTTAACATGTATTACAAATTAAGGGAAAAAACATGATAGATGATAGTTTAAAATTATATCAGATAAATGTCAATTAAAAAGATTTAATTGTCCAAGCTTTACTTGCAGCCTTTACTAATGTTTCTTTGTAAAGTTTCATTCTTTTTTTTTTTTTTTTAACCTACATATGGTACTGCTCTCTTAAATATACAGGACTTTTGTTTTTTTTTATCCAGTAAAATATCCTCCAAAAGTTTGCCTCCTAGGCTGCCTACATTCTAATTTATTTCTGAGGTTTGAATTTATAAAATTTACATCTTTTAGGCAGTGGTGCATATTATTTATTTTAGAGAAAGCAAAAGTATATTCTCATTGGTGACTTTTCCAGTTGTATTTTAACTTTTCAACCTTTATGGAAGAACAGAAAGTATAAGGGGGGAAAAAAGAGAGCTTTTATAAAATAAAAGAAAATTTTAAATCAGAAATAATTCCAATTAAGAAAACCAGTTATCAAAATCATTTTTTAGAAAGAGTAACTGTGTTGAAAGAATTCAGAGCAAAATCTTAGGGGTTAATTGGAGAAAGGAATGCATTAAACATATTTCAAGCAAAACTTTGATTAGCAAAATCAAGCAGCATACATTTGAAGATTAATGCTTAAGGTGTTAGCATTTGAGCAACGTTTGGTTAAACAAGTTTTTTGCTGAATGTTTCACGAGCTCACCACTCTCTTCAATTGACAGCTTTTGATCTGAAGTCTTTTCTGCCTTGGCAGTGGTGGTACCACTTATATATCCATCTACAGCACCCCCGTTACTGGCCGTTAAACTGGGATGGTTCTTACTGGAACCTGGGCCTAGGGCTTTGTGGCCAACTTCAGAGGTATTTAATTTTATTTGTTCCTGCCCAGATGTACTTATATCACAAGATACTAGGAGCTTCTCCTCCAAGGAAGGGCCTAAACAAACAGCATGAAGGATTATTTGTATATAACTGTATATGTCTAATCTTCTCAATCATCCATCTCCACCCCCATATTCTTTTTTTCTTGAGACGGAGTCTCAAAAAAAATTGTAGATTGTACTAGTGCAATCTCGGCTCACTGCAACCTCTGCCTCCCAGGTTCAAGGGATTCTCCTGCCTCAGCCTCCTGAGTAGCTGGGTATAGGTGCCCGCCACCACGACCGGCTAACTTTTGTATTTTAGTAGAGACAGGGTTTCATGATGTTGGCCAGGCTGGTCTGTAACTCCTGACCTCAGGTGATCTGCCCACCTCAGCCTCCCAAAGTGCTGGGATTACACACGTGAGCCATGGTGCCCACCTCATCCCCACATACTAAAGGGAAGGCCCTGCCACATATAATGTAAACATTGAAAGAATTCAATCACCACACATCTGTATAAGACTTGAGAGACTTTAGAGATTTCAGAGAACTTAAACATAATTATCCTACTGTGATTCTAAGGAATTCTATGAGACAGTAGGTAGAAGAGTGTAGTGGAAGGAGCACTACCTTTGAAATCTGACAATCTACATAAGCTAATAGTTTCACTAACTCCTAGGGAGGCCTCTGGCCAGTAACACCATCATCATCTCTTGTTCTGTTTCTATGTCCATCAAATGAGAAAGTCTGGACTAAGTACATGTCTGCCAAGATCCCTTCTAGCACTGTCTCAAGCCAGGATGTGTAGATGTCTCTACTCGTTTTATAGATGACAAAATCTAAGGTAGACAAAGGACAAATTGATAGTAAATGAACAACCTGGGCTTTTGCACCCAAGTGCTCTGTCACTGAACCAGAAAGAACACTTTCTAAAGAAGCCTTTCCTAGCTCCTTAATCTTAAGAAAATGATATTGGTGAATCTCCCAAACAACAATCTTCTGGAAAAATCAGGAGATTCCTTTTAAAGTTATACGGCAGTTTAAATTGCTCCTAGTTGAGGAGCAAAAGTTTTAAATCACCTTTCTGGAATGTGAAGACCCCAGAACTTAAAAATCTAGACTCTTATTTTGCTGAATTTCAATAGCAGTCATACATTCATGTACACATTTGCCAACATCACTGGATTATTCTACTTATATAACAGATATAAGTTATGCCAGGATATCTTAAGAATATTTTCATTAATAATGCTAAGAGTTACCTGCTTTTGGTATATTGTGTGAGGCTGAAGCAGTAGAGAAGTAAGAAATTTGCCCAGGGACACCATGTAAGGCAAAAGGCACTGGACTCTGACCTGGAGGGAGAGGCTGTGTCCCAGCCTTCTGAGTATGCAACTGGCCAAGTGGGGTGGAGGGGTGGAAAGACTGAAAGGGCTGGGACATGGAAGAAGGCCCACATGGGGGAACTTCAACAGGCCCCTGCATAAAGTCACTGAATTCTTCTTCGTCAAGAAAGGCAGGTGATGGGAAGACAGTTTTAGTAGAATGAGATGTGGGACAATCTGCAAAATGGAAAATGGCAATGAAACCCACAAAAATGGAAACCAACAGAGAAAAAGAAATTAAGATGTAGTACAATTCCAAAAGAATATATTGAAACATAAATAGTGGAGGTGAACAAGCAATAACAAGTAACAATGGTCAAATGGAATTATATGATGCAGGTAAAACACTTTGATGTCTATTTATACACAATTTTATGTCTTTTTAAAGGGGAGTTTTAATAGCTATTTTGCATTTGGTTCAAAAAAGGCAAAACTAAAAATGTATGTATCTATTCATTTATTTTAGAGAGAGGTTCTTGCTCTATCACCTAGGCTGAAGTGCTGTGGCATGCTCATAGCTCATGATCATAACAGCCTCAAACTCCTCAGCTCAAGCAATTCTTGAGCCTCAGCCTCCTGAGTAGCACATGCCACCATGCCCAGCTAATTCTTTCCTTCTTTGTTTTTTTTTCCTCATAGAGATGGTGTCTCACTGTGTTGCCCAGGCTGGTCTCAAACTCCTGGCCTTGACTGTCTTTCTTTCATTAGATCAATAATTTTTCCCCTGAGACCATATATGATTTACATCAAAGTGATGATTATTTTTGAAGTCGAAATGATCTGTTTATCTAGATAATATTATCTCAAACCAATATACATCAGATATAAGAAAACCTACTGATACAGTCCTGAATAAATTTTGGACAGATATATACTATGATGACTAAATTCCATTATTTACTAAGAAATTCAGAAAGAAATAATGCACAATACAAACTTGTAATTTTTGAAATATCATGTCTGATCCACACATTTGCATAGCTCATATTTCAGTAAAGTTACCAAATGAGGAATAAAAATTACAAAAGACAAGAACTTTTTTGTTTTTTTGAGACAGAGGTTCGCTGTGATGCCCAGGCTGGAGTGCAATGGCGTGATACAGACTCACTGCAACCTCTCCTTAGTTTCCCAGGTTCAAGTGATTCTTCTGGCTCAGCCTCTGAAGTAGGTGGGACTACAGGCACATACCACCACACCTGGTTAATTTTTATATTTTTAGTAGAGACAGAGATATGCCATATTGGCCAGGCTGGTCTCAAACTCCTGACCTCAGTGATCCACCTACCTTGGCCTCCCAAAGTGCTGGAATTACAGGCATGAGCCACCACACCCAGCCAAGACAAGAACGTTAAACACAGTATTAAGATGATATTTTCTTGTGAAAAGTATCAACACTAGGATATCATAAAGTGCTGAATCAAACAACTATAGTCAATTTAAGAAAGTAAATCCCTCCTGAAGACTACCTTTAAAAGATCTTTGGCACTAAAAGATATAAATGTTGCCGGGTGCGGTGGCTCACGCCTGTAATCCCAGCACTTTGGGAGGCCGAGACGGGTGGATCACGAGGTCAAGAGATCGAGACCATCCTGGTCAACATGGTGAAACCCCGTCTCTACTAAAAATACAAAAAATTAGCTGGGCATGGTGGCGCGTGCCTGTAATCCCAGCTACTCAGGAGGCTGAGGCAGGAGAATTGCCTGAACCCAGGAGGTGGAGGTTGCGGTGAGCCGACATCGCGCCATTGCACTCCAGCCTGGGTAACAAGAGCGAAACTCTGTCTCAAAAGATATAAATGTCAGCCGGGCGAAGTGACTCATGCCTGTAATCCTAGCACTTTGGGAGGCCGAGGTGGGTGGATCACAAGGTCAGCAGATCGAGACCATCCTTGCTAACATGGTGAAACCCCATCTCTACTAAAAATACAAAAATTAGCTGGGCGTGGTGGCATGCGCCTATAGTCCCATCTACTTGGGAGGCTGATGCAGGAGAATCACTTGAACCTGGGAGGCGGAGATGGCAGTGAGCTGAGTTCGTGGCAGTGAGCTGAAATCGTGCCACTGCACTCCAGCTTGGGTGACGGAGCAAGACTCTGTCTCAAAAAAGAAAAGAAAAAAGCCAGGCATGGTGGCTCACACCTGTAATCCCAGCACTTTGGGAGGCCGAAGCGGGCAAATCACAAGATCAAGAAATTGAGACCATCCTGGCCAACATGGTCAAAACCCGTCTCTACTAAAAACACACAAAAATTAGCTGGGCATGGTGGCACATGCCTGTAGTCCCTCTGGCGGCTGAGGCAGAATTGCTTGAACCTGGGAGACGGAGGTTGCAGTGAGCCGAGATCGAGCCACTGCACTCCAGCCTGGTGCCAGAGCGAGACTCTGTCTCAAAAAAAAAAGTACTGTGGCTTTTTATTTACATTTACTTATATATAATAAACCTGTTCTGGGCCGGGCGCGGTGGCTCAAGCCTGTAATCCCAGCACTTTGGGAGGCCGAGGCGGGGTGGATCACGAGGTCAAGAGATCGAGACCATCCTGGTCAACATGGTGAAACCCCGTCTCTACTAAAAATACAAAACATTAGCTGGGCATGGTGGTGCGTGCCTGTAATCCCAGCTACTCAGGAGGCTGAGGCAGGAGAATTGCCTGAACCCAGGAGGCGGAGGTTGCGGTGAGCCGAGATCGCGCCATTGCACTCCAGCCTGGGTAACATAAGTGAAACTCTGTCTCAAAAAAAAGAAAACCTGTTCTACAGAAGCTGTATTTAATATGAAGCTCATTAATAAGACTATTTTATTGTTGCTTCTTCACATTTATTATTATTTATTTTTAGACTGGGTCTCCCTGTCACTACAGGCTTGCACCACTATGCCCAGCTAATTTTTGTATTTTTAATAGAGACAGGGTTTCACCACGTTGGCCAGGCAGGTCTTGAACTCCTGAACTCAAGTGATCCTACCTGCCTCGGCCTCCCAAAGTGCTGGGATTACAGGCATGAGCCATGGTGCCTGGCCTGAAATGTTGAATTTTTAAAAAGAATGTTGTAACAATTATGCAAAGACAAAACTCATTTCAACTACTAAGTGTTCAAAAGAAAAACCACCCCTTCGCCCAAATCCCTTTAACCTGCTCTAAATAGGCACATTTCTTTTTGCTTACCTGACAATAAATGTTGATTAAAAACTACAAAGAACTGCATTAAAGAAACTAAAATTTCATGAGGAGTATTATTATACCTATGATTTTTAAAACAAGGCATTTTAAGAATTTTAAGTTTCATCACATTAAATAATGAAATCAGAACTAGCTCATAAAAGTTACTATAAAACAATGAGAATTAAATGGTAAACTCCTTTATTACATTTGCTCTAAGTAAATAGGTTTTACTAATGTTTACATACTTATATACAGAAAACTTACAGGTGAAATTGTCATACTGACATTTAATTAGAAGACAAAGAGGTTTTTTTTCCTCCCAAGACAGTTGTTATCCAGGCTAGACCTCTTAAGCCATTGTACATTTGAGAACATCCAAATCTGTACTCAGCTTGAAGGAAGAGTTCTGCATTGACTTTTCACACACACATATAATGGCCAGGTAAACAAACAGGGACTACATAAACCACCTTCCAAGAAAAGAAAAATGTAATGCCTCTTAAAACTACCTGGTTTCTTGGGGTGCGATGCTGGAGTAGGGTGCATTTTTGCATCTCTGGAAAATCCATCTAAATTTCCTTTTATGGCTTCCAAAGCATCATCTCTACTCTTCTCTCCTGTCTAAGAGACAAAAAATCATGTGTATTTCTTTACTTATCCCTTACTGTGTCTTAAACCCTCTCAAATTAAGAAAAGCATAGATATTCATCTATTTCCAGTATTTTTAACCACACACTTCTGATAATGAATTCTCCAAGTTAGAAAGACATTGGTAAATGATTAAACAATGACACAAAATGACACTCCACAGAAAATAAAAACCTTAAAGGGCCAATTTATAAATACTTTAGGATAGACCTATTTGATATTAAGTGTCCTATGAAGGCTCTAAGAGAAATACGAAATATCACTGAATTCAGGATTACTGTTTCCCAAGAAAAAGATTACAAACTGCCATGATACCAAAAAAGACCTGAGAAGATAATGGCTGATACCCTATTCTCATTGACAACAGTGTATCTTTAGAGAAAGTGAAAAATCCTTCACATTAGGAATTAGCTAAACTAAAACGGAAAGAATCAATCACAGCCTCAGCTTGGGCTGGTGCCCCAGTCAGGAAATCCATCGAATGAGTGAGAAGAAGCAAATTCAGGGTGGGTATGCTCTGGGTTAGAAGTATTGAAATATTACCTTGGGTTTCACACTGCTCAAAAGTCTGAGCTTTTGCTTCTGCTCTTCAAACTGGCGCCTTTTTCTTTCTTCTTCTAAGAGTTTTTGTTGCTGTTCAAATCGTTTTCTGAAGGAAAAATGATCTGATAAAGAACCAGCTCCTGGGATTATACACTGTGTTTTATATTCAGTTTTTTTGTTTTTTGTTTTTTTTTTTCCCTGGAGACGGAGTTTTGCTCTTGTTGCCCAGGTTGGAGTGCAATGGCATGATCTGGGCTCACTGCAACCTCCACCTCCACCTCCAGGGTTCAAGCAATTCTCCTGCCTCAGCCTCTCAAGTAGCTAGGATTACAGGCATGTGCCACCATACCCGGCTAATTTTGTATTTTTAGTAGAGACAGGGTTTTACCATGTTAGTCAGGCTGGTCTTGAACTCCTGACCTCAGGCAATCCGCCTGCCTCGGCCTCCCAAAGTACCGGGATACAGGCGTAAGCCACCACGCCCGGCCTATATTCAGATTTCTAACAGTTTCAGCAATATCATGTTGCATTTCTAGAAGTGTAAATTTCATTGTGACAATCCTGTTTCCTCACTATATTAATTCCAAAATATGTGACATGAGTCTAAAGAATGATTTACCTAAATTATGTATACGAATTTACTTCTTATCTGATTTGCAAGAAGAGGAAACAAGCTTTTGTATACAAAAGTATTCTCAAAAAACAGGGAGGCAAATAAACATAAGAACACACTTTGCTCTGCACATTAAAAAAGAACCTGCTTGGGAAGCCAGTGTCATACAGGAGAAAGAGTAATGATCTGGGAATCAGGAAGCCTGCCTGGGGGTCCAGGCTTTGCTGGTAACTGTGTAACCTGGACTGACAAGTTGTTTCATTTTCCCAGACTTCACTTTCACTAGATGTAAAACAAGAGGGTTGAATTAGAGGACCTCTAAGGTCCCTTTTGACTCTAAACTTATAATAATGGTATTTTAAAGAGGGTTTTTTTTTTTTTAGACAGGGTCTCACTCTGTTGCCCTAGCTGGAGTACAGTGGCATGACCACAGTCTTAACCTCAGGGCTCAGGTGATCCTTCCACCTCAGCTACCTGAGTAGCTGGGACTACAGGGATGAGCCACCATGCCTGGCTAATATTTTACATTTTTTATAGAGACAGGGTTTCGGCATGTTGCCCAGGCTGGTCTTAAACTCCTGGGCTCAAGCAATCTGCCTGCCTCAGCCTCCCAAAGTGCTGGGATTACAGGCATGAGCCACTGGGCCAAGCCTTAAGAGTTTTAAGGGCAGCTTTTGACTGTTTTAGTTTCAAATCTGCACTAGAGGTCATTAGACAATTCTTAAGATAGATGCTATAATGTATCTCTGCAATTCTTGAATTTTGGCGTTCTCTTACTGCTGCTCTTCGGCAAACTGCTTCTGCATGTCTGGAGTGTACTGTGGGCCTGGAGGACGCATGCCCAGGAAGGGTGCTTGTCCTAGGTAAGGCATTCCCGCTGCTGGCATTGGTCCCATTGGTATTCCTGCCTAGAAGAAATAGACAAAAGCTTAAAAAACACAATTTCTCCTTTTAATTATCATACAAAAATGTGACTCAATACCTAATCATAAAATTTAATAATATTATTAAATTTTTTTTTTTTTTTTTTTTTGAGAGACAGCGTCTCATTGTGTCACTCAGGTGCAATCAGAGCTCACTGTAGTCTCCAACTTTTGGGCTCAAGAGATCCTCCTGCCTCAGTCCCAGAGTAGCTAAGACTATAGGTGTGCACCATTACACCTGGCTCAAAATCTATTATTAAAAATGACAATGATAATGATTAAATGGCTGATTTTTAGTGAGTGAAAACTCTTCTACTACTCAACCTCCCTAAAAAGTTCCCCTTCTGTCTCTAACTAAAATCTGTCCGTGAAACCCTCTCATTTGGAGATTGCTGCTTCTTTTCTATATTTGCTATAAGCGGGGAATATTCCTTCTTGCTTCTTCTAAACCTTTTTTCCTCTGTCTTCAAAAACCTGAATACATTTTAATTTCTCACCAACAGACTTCATTTACTATCCGACCTTGTTCATGTCATCTACTGACACTCAACTTCCCTACTCTTCAGTTGAACACTTCAGACTTTGCCATCTTCCGTTCTACCCCTAAACTGTTCTTGCTAACATCAACAATCATCCACATGGATAACTTACCTAACACTGTGGTCTTCCATGTCTTTAGCCTCCTCTTCACAATCAGGCCCAACATACAATTCCAGCTTCCCATTCTGTGGTAATACCCTTCAATATCAGCACCAAAGACTGCCTCATGTCCAAAATCTGGATGTTAGGCATCCTGACACTTGACGACCACCTCCTATCCTTCTAGCTCATCTAGACCAGTAATTCTCCTATCTCAGTATCTCCCACCTGTTCATTTATTTTTTGCCCTGAGCTTATTTTGTAGGTTCCACCTGCTAATTTTGCCACTTTTCTCATGATCCATCATCTTCATTATGTCCTCACTTCCCTTCCTGTTCAACTTAGATTCCAAGGCTCACTATTAAATGCCCTTGTAAAGATCCTTAATTCCCTTAATTGTCAGTTTCTTAACATGGTCTCCTGGGAAACTTCACCTCTGATTAGAATCAACTAATCAACCTCTCCATGCTTATACAAAAACCTTTGAATCTTGCTGGAGAGAAAAACATTGAGGATTCACTTTAAATTCTTATTATTTTTTTTTAGACAGGGTCTTGTTCTGTCACCCGGGTTGGAATGCAGTGGTGCAATCTTGGCTCACTGTAACCTCCACCTCCCAGGCTGCTCAAGTGATCCTTCCACCTCAGCCTCCCAGGTAACTGAGATCACATACGTATGCCACCATGCCTGGCTATTTTTTGTATTTTCAATAGAGATGGGGTTTCACCAGGTTGACCAGGCTGTTCTCCAACTCCTGACCTCAAGTGATCTGCCCACCTTGGCCTCCCAAAGTGCTGAGATTACAGATGTTGAGCCACCACACCCAGCCAGCTTGGAATGCTTCTGAAGAGTTTCTAGCGCTCTACAGCTGGAGTTACAAACAATACTGCTTTATTACTAACGTTCTCTATTCTAAATCTTGGGTGAAGATAGCTGTGTGTACTTATTTAAAACCCATACTATTGTTCTCTTGCTGCTAAAAATTAGTATGACAGTCCTAGAATTAAATTTTTCTTTTTTTTTTAGTTTACCCAAAGTATATAAAATACAAAACAAACTACTCAAATCACAGAGATTAGGAATAAGGCAAAGTGTTCTACAAAAATAATAAAGAATTAAAGAAATGAAGGTGTTATGCATATTACCTTCTTACTTACAAACTCCTTTCTTGAGGAACATTCAAATTTACTAAATGGGATTTTGTTTCCCCACTACACCTGGAAAGGAGGCACTACGTTTTTATAGACTTTTGAAATCTAAATAAACTAAAAGATTAAGAGATACTAGTCTTTAATTATACACTGAGTGGATGACATACCAAAAGAAAGAACTCAGAAATCTGAGATACATTAGATAAACTGATGGCTACTTAAGATTTAAATAAGTTGAGAACTATAGTATGACAGTTAAGACTAGAAGAGTAAGAGTGTCCATTTCACTTAGAACCCCAACGGGTTTTGACAAATTGATCTTAAAATTATACTGAAGGGTGGCCAGGCACGGTGGCTCACACCTGTAATCCCAGAGCTTTGGGAGGCCGAGGCAGGTGGATCGCCCGAGGTCAGTTCAAGACCAGCATGGCCAACATGGTGAAATCCTGTCTCTACTAAAAATACAAAAATTAGCCAGGCAATGGTGGTGTGCACATAATCCCAGCTACTTGGGAGTCTGAGGCAGAAGAATCGCTTGAACCTGGGAGGCGGAGGTTACAGTGAGCCAAGATTGCTGCACTGCACTCCAGCCTGGGCAACAAAAGTAAAACTCTGTCTCAAACAAACAAACAAGATTATACTAAAGGGCAAAGGACCATGAATCAGCCATAATTCTTTGAACAAAGAAGGATGATCCATACTATCAGATATCAATGCTTAGGCTAGATAAGTAAGGTATAAGATATTTACAGATGCAAGGAAAGACAGACAGATACAGCAATGGGACACATACATCAGCCCACAAATTAATCCAAAGCATATAAAGAAATTTGATATTACAGGAATAATCATAGAAATCAGTAAGTAAAAAATGGTCTATTTATAAATGATTTGGGAACAACTGACTACAATGGAACATAATAAAATTACATCCTTCTACCGCACACTGATACTAAAGAACAATTCTAAGTAGGTTAGAGACTTAATTTGAAAAGAAGGGCCAGGCGCATTGGCTCAAACCTGTAATCCCAATACTTTGGGAGGCTGAGGTAGGCAGATCACTTGAGGCCAGGAGTTTCAGACCAGCCTGGCCAACATGGTAAAACCCCATTCTCTACTAAAAATACAAAAATTAGCCAGGCATGGTGGTGGGTGCCTGTAATCCCACCTACTCTGGAGGCTAAGGCAGGAGAATTGCTTGAGCCTGGGAGGCTGCAGTTGCAGTGAGCCGAGATTGTGCCACACTCCAGCCTGGGTGACAGGGTGAGACTCTCTCACAATAACAACAACAAAAAAAAGAAACTTAAATTTTTTAAAATAAGATACAGGTAGGGAAGAATGTCTTAGATAAGACAAAAAAAAAAAAAGGAATGATTTATCCATCTGACTCAATTTCTACACAACTTGACACTATAAACAAAATTAAAAGAGAGGTCAAAGAGTAGGAGAAGATACTGGCAACACATATAAACACAAAGGATTAGAATCCAGAGTATATAATAAACTCTCAGAAGTCAATGAGATCAAAACAGCAAAACATTAGAAGCGATTTAAATGTCTGTCAATAGAACAACATATATTCACTTAATGAAATACCAAACAGCAGCTACTATGAATAAACTTGGCATAATTTTACAACAGGTATAAATCTTGGAGGAAAACAATGTTAAATTTAAAAGTCAAGATGCTGAAGGATACATACTTACGTAAAATTTAAAACCTAGAAATTATATATTGCTCATGAATATACAAATATATAAAATAATAAAAGTATAAAAATATGGCCAGGCATGGTGGCTCACGCCTGTAATCCCTGCACTTTGGGAGGCTGCGGTGGGTACACTGCTTGAGGTCAGGAGTTCAAGATCAGCCTGGCCAACATGGTAAAACCCCATCTCTACTAAAATACAAAAATTAACCAGGCAAGGTGGTGGGCACCTGTAATTCCAGGAACTATCTACAGAGGCTGAGGCAGGAGAATCACTTGAACCAAGGAGGTGGAGGTTGCAGCGAGTTGGTGAGTTGAGATTGCATCACTGCACTCCAGCCTGGGTGACAGAGTGAGACTCTAACTCAAAAAACAAAACAAAACAAAACAAAAAGTATAAAAATATATGTGAACTATAAACATTGAATTCACGATAGTGATAACTTCTGAGGAAGAAGAGGAAGAAAAAAGTATTTTTCCTTTTTTTTTTTTTTTTGAGATGGAGGTTTTCTCTTGTCGCCCAGGCTGGAATGCAATGGCACCATCTCGGCTCACTGCAACCTCCGCCTCCTGGGTTCAAGCAATTCTCCTGCCTCAGCCTCCCAAATAGCTAGGATTATAGGCATGCACCACCACAATCAGCTAACTTTGTATTTTTAGTAGAGATAGGGTTTCTCCATGTTCGTCAGGCTGGTCTCAAACTCCTGACCTCAGGTGATCCACCTGCCTTGGCCTCCCAAAGTGCTAGAATTACAGGCATGAGCCACTGCACCCAGCTGGAAAGTATTTTTCAGTTCTTTAAAAAAATGTAAAGCAAATGTGGCACGTTAAAATTTGATAAAGGTATGACCTGACTACCTACATCAAAAATCCCATGGAATCCATAAAAAAATTTCTAGAATAAATTAGTTCAGTAAGGTTGAAGAATACAAACATATACAGTTAATTGTATTTCTATATACTAACAATGAATACGTGAACACTGACATTAAAAAACAATGCCATTCATAATTGCTCAAAAAATCAAAATATTTAGATGTAAATTTAACCAAACATGGATGTGAATTTTATGCTGAAAACTATGTAAGTGCAGATAGAAGGAACCAAAGACCTAAACAAATGAAGAGATATCCCATGTTCATATGTTGGAAGACATCACCTCTTAAAGATATCAATTCTCCCTAAATTCATACAGAAGTTTAACACAATGCCTATCAAACTCCAGCAAGAGTTTTTCCAGAGATAGACAACATTATCCCAAAATTCATACAGAAAGGCAGAGGGACCAGAATAGTTAAAACAATTTTGAAAAGAAGAATGTAGGAGGAATCAACCTTATTGTATAGCTACCATCATGAAGACTGTGTTATTGGTGAAGGAAAAGACATATATGTAAATCAATGGAATAGAACAGAGAACCTAAAGGAAGATACACACGAGCATGCCCAACCGATTTTTGACAAAAATGTAAAAGCATTTCAATGGAAGCAGAATAGCCTTTTTGACAAATGTTGCTGGGGCAATCAGACCTGCATAGATAAAAAGAGAGAGGTAAAAGAAAACCTCAATCTAGGTCTTAAATCTTACACAAAAATTAACTCAAAATGGATCATGTACTTAAAAGTATAAAACTTTTAAAAAAAAATAGGAGAAAATCTTCAGAATCTAGGGCAAGGTGAGTAACTCTTAGACTTACACCAATGCACGATCCATAAAATGAAAAATTGGTAAACTGAATTTCATCAAAATTGAACTTTTTCTCTGTGAAAGACCCTGTTAAGAGGATGAAAAGACAAGCTAGACAAGAAAATACCTGTAAACTGCATACCTGACAAAAGACTAGTACCTAAAAGATATAAAGAATTCTCAAAATTCAATAGTAAAATACCAAAAAATGCAATTTAAAAATTGTTTCAATTAAAAGCTATAAAAAGACATTTCTCTGAAGAAAATGTAATGATGATAAATAAACACATCAAAAGATGCTCAACATCATCTGCATATTAAAACCATGAGATATTACAATGTACTTATCAGAATGACTAAACAAAAAAATAATGACACTAAATGCAGGTAAGAATGCAATAACTGAACCTCTGATACCTCTGATACGTTGCTGGTGGGAATGTAAACCAGTAGAGCTACTCTGGAAAAAAGTCTGGCAGCGTCTTAAATAACCAAAAATGCAATACCATGCAACCCAGCAATTGCACTCTTGGGCATTACCCTAAGAAATGAGGACTTACGTTCACACAAAAACCTTTATTGTAATAGCCGAAAACTGTAAACAACCCTGATGTCCTTCACTGAGAGAATGGCTACACAAACTGTCATACATCCACACCATGGACTAACACTCATCAATTTAAAAAAATGAACTACTGATACATGTAACGATTTGGATGAATCTGAAGAGATTATGCTAAGCGACAAACGCCAATCCCAAAAGGTTAATGATTCCATTTATGTAACATTTTTGAAACCACAAAATCATAGAAATGGGGAATACATTAGTGAATGCAAATAAGGTGGGGCAGGAAGGAAGTGAGTATAGCTACAAAAGGGTAATGTGAGGAGATCCTTGGGGAGATGGAAATATTCTGTGTCTCGGCTGTACCAATGTCCATATGCTGGTTGTGTTACTATAGTTTTACAAGTTTTTACCAATAGAGGAACTGGGCAAAGGATTTATTTTTTACAATGACACACAGATTGCAACAGGTTTACACATGCACATCATGTGCTCTATACTTGCCTAGATGTTTGAAATGCTTCAGAATAATTTTAAATGTGTTGTAAATTATGAGGAGTGTTTTCTTTTTACGTGTTTTGGGGAAGGGAGTGGTTATAATCATCATCATCAAAAATAATATAATAATAATCAAGACTAAATTTCTGGCTGGCGCGATGGCTCATGCCTGTAATCCCAGCACTATGGGAGGCCAAAGCAGGTGGATAGCTTGAGGTTAGGAGTTCAAGCCTGGTCAACACTGTGAAACCCCATCTCTACTAAAAATACAGAAATCAGCCAGATGTGGTGGTGCATGCCCGTAATCCCAGCTGCTCAGGAAGCTGAGGCAGGAGAATTTCTTGAACCCGGGAAGTGGAGGTTGCAGTTAGCTGAGATCATGCCACTGCACTCCGCCTATGCAACAGAGCAAGACTCAGTCTCAAAAACAAAAAATAAAAAAAAAAGGACTAAATTTCTATGTTGACTTTTTCATCTGAATCATCACTTTTATCTCCAAAGACTTAAGAGATAACCATAGGAATAATGGGTTTGCTTCATATATGTCCCTGGTTGGTAAGAGCTATTGAGTTTGGGGGGAAAAATAAGATCTAGATTATTTTTCTTCTTAAAGAATGGTGAGTAGCTTCGAAACAGTATAATGCCTGTCAGCAAGATTAAAGGTTAAAGAATAAGAATTTGGTTGCTTTGTCTTAGAATCATTAATATACAAGCTTCTGACATTCAGGGACATTATTAAGGCACTAACAACTCTCATGGTTTACTATTTTCTTGTTGTTCTGCATGTTAGAGACTCTTAAATTGTTTTTGGTTGTTTCAAACTCTAAAACATTTTTCAGATAATTGTCTAAGTCATAAAATAATGTTTAGTGTAAAAATTAATGATTTAAAATTTGTATCAATTATTAAAATTCAGTAGTAAGCTTAGAAAGTCTTAATTTCAAATACGTTGCATTCTATGGTAGATTGTTTTTAGTTATTTGCTGCCTTTATTCTAAGACAACTACACATCCCTACATGGTTTACATTCTTCCTGGTATATTCCTCCTCTACTGATGTTAGGGCCATATTATTTTTGTGAGCAGAAGTGACTAATAAATGCTACCTCCAAGTGTTAGCTTTAAAGGACATCACAAAGTTTGGTCATCTGTTTTTCCTATGCCAAGAACCTAGGGTGTCCTGGCTGAAGGTCCTAGGATAAAGAAAACATGAGCAGAGTCAGCACTCTGAATACGTATCACAAGTGAGGAATAAACTTTTGTATTGTAAGTCATTGAGATCTGGGGACTGTTTCTGCAGCAGAGCCTAGTGAAAGCTAGCATAACATGGATTAAAAGGTCAAGAAATCTCAATGTATTCCCATTTTCTTCCTTCTAGGGATGGATAAAAAATGACACTGGAAGTTTTCCTGACCCTTTAAACCAAAACAGAAGCTTTATTTGCATAATTGACTTCAAAACAACAATGGTTTCAAATTAAAATTCTGATTGTGAACTCCTAATATTATTTATTTATAAGTTATATACATGTGTTACTGCATACAAGTACATACTATATAAAAAAACACACAGCAATAGAAAATGTTAAAGTATTAGGTAAATAAGTGAACTAATGCAGAAACAAAAAACCAAATACCGCATGTTCTCACTTACAAGTGGGAGCTAAACGCTGGGTGCACATGGACATAAAGATAGGCTTGATAGACACTGGAGCCTATAAGAGGGGAGAAACAGTGGGGGAAGGGTTGAAAAACTAGCTGCTTGGTACTATACTCCCTACCCGGGTGATGGGTTTCCTCAGCATCACACAATACAGAATTGTAACAAACCAACACATGTGCCCCATGAATCTAAAATAAAAGTTGAAAAAAAAAACAAAAATAAACAAAAAATAAAGCATTAGGTAAAAATGAAATACAGTATATGGCATTAAAGATATGTGTTAATAGTACAAAAGCAAAAATGTTTTTATAATCTGGACTTTTTTTTTTTTTTTTTTTTGAGAAAGAGTCCCACTTTGTTGCCCAGGCTGGAGTGCAGTGTCGTGATGTCAGCTCACTGCAACCTCCACCTCTGAGGTTCAAGGGATTCTCCTGTCGGCACACACCACCACGCCCAGCTAATTTTTGTAGTTTTAGTAGAGATGGGGTTTTGTTATGTCGGCCAGCTGGTCTCGAACTTCTGACCTCAAGTGATATGCCGGCCTTGGCTTCCCACAGTGCTGGGATTACAGGCGTGAGCCATGGCGTCCAGCCTTTTCCCTCACTCTTATGAACACATCTTCATTTTAGTTTGAAAGAAGACATTTATTTACATTTATTTCTAATTGTAATATTAAGTTGATATATAAACGTAACAACAAACAATAACTTTGTAAAAAACCAACTAAAGAAGCAAGTACCTGCATAGCAATAGGTCCTTGGGACATCTGAGAGCTGTAATTCATTCCCATAATGCCCTGCATGTTAGGCTGCATGACAGAGACCATAGGAAATCCTTGTTGCTGCATCGGCATCAGGCCTGCTGAAAATGTAAAGCATTATTAAAGTCAATGTGTTTTAAAGTTTATTTTCTTAAAACCGTTAAGTACCTAAAGGACTTGTTACTTGGCAAGAAGCAGAGTGTAATGGAAAAAGCACAGGGTTCTGAGTGAGACAGATGTAAAGATGAATTCCAACTCTATCGTTTACTTAGCTGTGTGATCTTGAACAAGCTACAAAACTTCATCTGTAAAATGAAGATAATATCTCCTCTACGGAATTTGTATGCCTATTAAAAAACTAACAGTATGGCCTAATTGGGGTATTCATACCCTTGTGTTGTTCCATTCCATAGTGAATAGGGCTGACCAGTATAACCAATAGGATACCGTGGAAATGACAGCATGTAACTTAAAAGTCTAGTTATTTTTTTTTTTACCCAGAGTCTCACTCTGTCACCCAGGCTAGAGAGTAGTGGCATGATCTTGGCTCACTGCAACCTCTGCCTCCTGGGTTCAAGCAATTCTCCTGCCTCAGGCTGCCAAGTCACTGGAACTACAGGCACCTGCCACCACGCCCAGCTAATTTTTACATTTTTAGTAGAGATGGGGTTTCGCCATTTTGGCCAAGCTGGCCTTTAACTCCTGACCTTAAGTGATCCATCCACCTCAGCCTCCCAAAGTGCTGGGATTACAGGTATTAGCCACTGCACCTGGCCCAAAGGCCAGCTCTTAAAAGACACTGTAGTTTCCTCCTTGTTCTTTTTGATCACTTGCTCTGGAGCAAGCCACTGCCATGTTATAAGAATACTCAGTAAGACCTATGCGGAATCCATGTGGTGAGGTACTGAGGTCTTCTGCCAAAAGGCAGCATGAATTTGCCATCTATGTTAATCAGCTACCTTGGAAGCAGCTCCATGAAACTTTCAGATGACTGCAAGCCTGGCTAACATCTTTACTGCAATCTCATAAGAGGTCTTGAGCCCGAACCACCCAGCAGAGCTACTCTTAGATTCCTGACCCACAGACACACTATGAAATAACAAAATGCTTACTTTTTAAAGTTCGGGATAATTTGTTACACAGCAGCAGATAACTAACAAAATAACAGTTAAGGGCATGAACTCTGGGAGCCAACTAGAAATGCCAAATACTACTTTGGAGCCTTGGGCAATTTACTTCTTTCTTCTTGGTTTCTCATTTGTAAAACTGTTTAATACTTATTATGTTTAAAGAAATGTTATTCTTCTTCC
The DNA here is from genome assembly GCF_009761245.1 of Sapajus apella. Lineage (NCBI taxonomy): Eukaryota > Metazoa > Chordata > Mammalia > Primates > Cebidae > Sapajus > Sapajus apella. The sequence continues at coordinate 31,621,253 of NW_022436952.1, forward strand.
TTTTCATTACATGAACAGGTAACATAACAATTATCACAAAATTGCCATAGCAGAAAACTATCATGAAAGTATGATTTAGGCTAGTGTTTTCCAAACTTTTCCAAGAGCAGAGGTGAATGAAGATACATCCCTTTGGGATTTTGATACATACTAAATGCCTACCGTATGCTAGGCATACTACATGCTTGGTACACAGAAGTGAATAAAACAAAATCCCTACATAGCCTGAGCATAAATTTCATTCTAATTTTGTATTCAAACTACATCCATGTTGGTTCTACCATTAAGAAAGCAGCTTTATATCAAACTGTCAACTTAAAAAAATTAAAGATCTAGGAAATTATACCATGTTTATCTTATGGTTTTTGTGTACCTTCCAGGTTATTTATAATAACTTAGCCTAATTTCAGAAGCACAAACATTTGTGGGTAACAGTTATTACAGGTAGGCCATTCACTTATTCAAGTATTTGAGGCCTACTCCATATTAGGCACTGTTCCAGGGACACAGCCATGAACAAAACCAGGTCTTCACTCTCATGGAACTTACAGTGTAATCAGGACAGACAGATAATAAAAAAAAAATAAGTACATGTCAGGTGGTGACAAGAGCTAGGGCAAAAAATAAAGCAGGGCAAGGGGGAATGGAGTGGATACTATTTTACATAGGGCAATTAGAAAAAGTTTCGCCAGGGTGGCATTTCAGCAAGGACCTCAAGGAAATAAAGAACCAAGCCATGCCAATATATATATGTTTTTTAAAGTATTATTTTGATTTTTTTCTTTTTTTCTCCTGTTTTTAAAATCAGCCATGCCAATATTTGGGAAGAATATTCCAGACCAAAGAACACCAAGTACAAAGATCACAAGGTGTCATGGAGAATTAGAATACACAGATTGAAAATAGCCACAGTGGCCGGGCGCGGTGGCTCAAGCCTGTAATCCCAGCACTTTGGGAGGCCGAGGCGGGTGGATCACGAGGTCAAGAGATCGAGACCATCCTGGTCAACATGGTGAAACCCCGTCTCTACTAAAAATACAAAAAATTAGCTGGGCATGGTGGCGCGTGCCTGTAATCCCAGCTGCTCAGGAGGCTGAGGCAGGAGAATTGCCTGAACCCAGGAGGCGGAGGTTGCGGTGAACCGAGATCGCGCCATTGCACTCCAGCCTGGGTAACAAGAGCGAAACTCCGTCTCAAAAAAAAAAAAAAATAAATAAAATAAAATAAAAGAAAATAGCCACAGTAAGATGTTTTCTGTCTTATTTCTTTGGACTTAAAGTTTTATTCATTTTAATTAACTTTATTTTATTGAATGGGTAACTAAGATACCTGGTATAATATTCCAAGGCACAAAAGTGTACACAGTAAAAAATAGGTCTCTTTCTTTCCTCTGTCTCCTGTTCAAGTACTCATGATCTTGTGGCTATCCTTGCTACTGGTTTCTTACATATGTTCTCAGAAATGATACATGCATAATTTAAAGCCTTCAAATGACCAAAAAGTCCATTCTAACAAACTGTTAAAAAAATAAAATCTCCAAACCAATTCCAAATTCCCTAAGAAAAAATATCAGGCAACATTTTGGGATCTCTTCTTGTCCAATTCCTTCACTCCATATGCAGATTTTTACTTGAAAGTTTATAGAAATGCAAAATAACAAACCACAATAATGAACATATAACTCTGTAATACCTTCCTAAAGAACAAAAGATCTCAAACCATTTGATCTCAATCTGGGACACATCTAATTACAGATAGCTTAAATAATGCAGAAACACGAACACGATGAAAACTATACAACTGACCCTTGGAAAAACTTACTTGAAACTCAACCACCATCACTGATTATAAATGAAGACAAAGCCAGGATGAGCTACTGACCACCTGCTACTGAGCTGCTCTTTATCTTTTATCTCTACTGGTGACCCAGGAGTCTCTGTTTCTCTAGCAAATCTATGATAACCAATCAACGCTGACTTTTTAAGAAGACCAGTTTTCAGAAGCAGCTTGGTGTGAGAGGAGAGAGAATATATCAGAGTGGGAGAAATGAGCAGAAAGAATCAAGAGAAAGGCAGATATATTTATTCCTTCTTCACTGTTGTGTCCCAGGTGCATGGCAGCATAGGTCAAGATTATATTCCTTCACTACTATTTCCTTGAAGACAAAGCTAGAATTGATATTGGTGGGCCCTGGTCTGAGACCAAGAGAGAAGGGGCATACTTAGTAGAGAAATTTCTAGGAATAAAACAAAGACTTGGCCAGATATGGTGGCTTATGCCTGTAATCTCAGTGCTTTGGGAGGCCAAGGCAGGAGGAATCACTTGAGCCCAGGAATTTGATACCATCCTGGGCAACATAAGGAGACCCTATCTCTACAAAATATTTTTAAAAAATCAGCCAGGGGTGGTGGTATGCACCTGTGGTCCCAGCTACCTGGGAAGCTAAGGTGGGAGAATTGCTTGAGCCTAGGAGGCCAAGGCTGTAGTGAGCTTGACTGCGCCAGTGTACTCCATCCAGCCTGGGTGACAGAGCAAGACCCCAATATCAATAAAAATAAAAACCCAAAGCCAAACAAAATCCTGAAACTTAAGCTGAATCAGAGTATGTGATCTCTTTTAATTTCAAAATTATATGTTTATAATACATGATTATAATAAGATACTATCAAATAGAGAAAAAATACCAGTGTGAAACAACTAAAGATGTTTGTTTATTCATTCAACAAACATCTACAGAGAATGTATTATGTTAAATCAGCATAGTGGGTGCTAGAGATGAGCATTAGACAGATGTGGCACTAACAATCAAAGAGAAAGACATCAAGTAAATTACAGCTCATTTCATTTTTATCACCTGTTCTTTAACATTCTTGTCCCAAAAGTCCCTTTCACCTCTGAGGTTAAACAATCTATGAGCGTAATGTTTATATAAGTTTCGGAGAAATTAAGAGTGATCCTTATAACTACCCAAATTATACAGTTTTTGAGAAATATTAAGAGTAGCTGCCATATAGGTTTAAGAGCATGCAAAATTTTACTCTGCTCAGCAGCAACAGAACTTATTTTCTATTTACTTATTTAATCCCCAGATTCAGAAACACAAGAGTGAAAAATAAAACATTCAATAAGCTTTCACATACCTTGAGGGGGTCTTATCCCACCTGCAACAGGAAACATGAAGCTGAAAACAGAATAAAAATACATCATAATCTTCATATGCACAAAGATTTCAAATAACACATGCTTTTTTACATGGATGAAAGACTCATCGATGGGATCTGGTGTTTGTTCTGCAGTACAATACTGAACTGCCCAACATCAGTAGATTAAGCATCCATGGATGCATGTCAGCATGCTAGTGGAGACAGAAACTTGTTGAAACAGCAGACACAAGACCCTGAAACTAGTCCTGGCTCTGTCGCTGTGTGTCTTCTCTGGATTCCAATTTCCCCACCGATCAAATGAGAGAGTTTAATCAGATTCAATTCAGTCAACATTTATTGAGTGTCAACTACATTAAATGATGGAATCTTGTAATCTAAAAGACACATATGCAGGCAAATAACTATACCACAGGGTCAATGTGCTAACCGCTATAAGCGAGGTCCAAATTACTAATAGAAATGAGGAAAAAAAAATGAATTTGAATGAGATATATCTTGAGAACTTTTATGGAAGTAGCTCTCGAGCTAAATCTTAAAGGAAAACAGAGGCACACTATATATTTTGAGCAAAAGGTTTGAGGCAGAGATGCAGGGATGTTTGGAGAGATGAATGTAGGTCAAATGTTAACTATATGATTCAAAAGCAAGCAGACTGTACAGGGCCTTTATTTAATTAAAAAAATTTTGTTTTTGAGATGGAGTTCCACTCTTGTTGCCCAGATTGGAGTGCAAAGGCATGATCTCGGCTCACTGCAACCTCCACCTACTGGGTTCAAGCAGTTTTCCGGTCTCAGCCTCCCAAGTACCTGGGATTACAGGCGCCTGCCACCATGCCCGGCTAATTTTTTGTATTTTTAGAGATGGGGTTTCACCATGTTGGCCAAGCTGGTCTCGATCTCTCTCCTGACCTCAGGTGATCCACCTGCCTTGGCCTCCCTAAGTGCTGGGATTACAGGCATGAGCCACCATGCCTGGCCAAAGGCCTTTAAAATGTTTAATTTTATTTTCGAGTATTATATGAAGTTGTCAGAGGTTTTATTGCTATTGTGGTAACAATATTACCACAATAGCAATAAAACCTCTGACAACTTCATATAATACTCAAAATTAAACATTTTTTGGTAACAATTTTATATGTAACATAAAATTCTATCATTTTAACCATTTCTTAAGTGTATAATTCCATGGCATAATTAAGACCATTCACAATACTGTACAACCATTACCACTATCCATTTCCAGAACTTTTCCCATTCAACAATAAGTACCCATTCAACAATAAGTCCTCATTATTCTCTCTCCCCAGCCCCTAGCAACCACTATTTTGTTTTCTGTTTCTATGAACTTACCTGTTGTAGGTAGGGACCTCACATAAATGGAATCATATGATACTTGCTCTTTTGTATCTGGAGTATTTCACTTTGGCAAACACTTTCAAGGTTCACCTATATTGTAGCATGTATCATGATTTTGATCCTTTTTATGGCTGAATACTGTCTGCGTATGCCACATTTTGTTGATCTGTTCTCTTCATGGACATTTGGGTTGTTTCCACCTCTTGGCTGCTGTGAGCATTGCTGCTATGAAACAAAGACCTGTTTGAATCCCTCTTTCAATTCTTTCAGAGATATGCCTAGGAGTGGAATTGCTAGGTAGTATGGTAATTTTATGCTTACTTTTTGAGAAACTGCCAAACTGTTTTCCACAGCAGCTGCACCATTTTACCTTTCCACTTGGAATGCAAAAGGGTTCCAATTTTTCCACATCCTCACCAACACTTGTAATTTTCTGGGTTTTGTTTTTGTTATTTTTTTCTGAGATGAGTCTCACTCTGTTGCCTAGGCTGGAGTGCAGTGGCACAATCTTGGCTCACTGCAACCTCCACCTCCCACGTTCAAGCAATTCTCCCAACTCAGCCTCCTGAGTAGCCGAGACTACAGGCACGCACCACCATGCCGGGCTAATTTTTGTATTTTTAGTAGAAATGGGGTTTCACCATCTTGGCCAGGCTGGTCTCAAACTCCTGACCTCAAGTGATCTGCCTGCCTTGGCCTCCCAAAGTGCTGGCATTACAGGCGTGAGCCATCACACCCAGCCTTTTTTTTTTTTTTTTTTTTTTGAGACAAGGGTCTGCCATGTTCCTCAGGCTGGTATCAAACTCCTGGTCTCAAGCAATCCTCTCACCTTAGCCTCCACAGTAGCTGAGATTATAGGTGACAGCCATGGTACCTGGCTTATTTTCTGTTTCTTTGATGATAGCTATCCTGGTAAGTGTGAAGTGATATCTCATTGTGGTTTTAATTTGCATTCCCTTATGTCAGAAATTTTTAAGTAGGAGAGTTATACGATCAGAAATGAGCTTTAGGAAGTTATTCTGGTAACAGGGTATGGCAGAGAAAAAGTAAAAAGAACTAGTTAAGAAACTATCACAATAATCTTAAGAGATGAAAAGTATCATAATGAAAGCAGTAGAAATGGAAAAGTAGAAGTAAATAAAAGATATGTAAAAGAAAGGATCACTATGACTTGGCAAAGGCCAGGATGGGGGAACAGTAGTGCAAAAGCAAAAAGAGCTGAAGATGATGCTGAGACCCTGATCCTGAGTAACTGCAAAGGATGGTGATGCATTCAACGAAAACAGGAAGCTCAATATGAGCAGGCTTGGGGAGAAAGGTGGTAGGAGTGTGTTCATGAGGAACAATTTAGCAGGCAATCAGAAAAGTAACTCAAGCTCAGGAGAAAGATCTAGAGAAATCTAGTTAGGCTTTTTTTTTTTTTTTTAATTGAGACAGAATCTTGCTCTACCACGCAGGCTGGAGAGCAGGGGCACAATCTCCATTCACTGTAACCTCCGTCTGCCAGGCTCAAGCAATTCTCCTGCCTCAGCCTCCCATGTAGCTGAGACTACAGGCAAGCACCACCACACCTGGCTAATTATTGTATTTTCAGTAGAGATGGGGTTTCACCATGTTGGCCAGGCTGGTTTTGAACTCCTGGCCTCATGATCTGCCCGCCTTGGCCTCCCAAACTGCTGGGGGTACATACAGTCTTACAGTGAAAACTGAATAGGAAATGCTCATCAAGAACCAAGGAAGTGCTTATAACTGAGATTTACAACTGAGGAAGGACCACATTTCAACAAGGAAGCAGTTACCAGTGGCTAATGCTGTAAAATGGTGGTGAGAATGAAGATTAAAAAATGAATCACTGCTTTCAAAAATGGTGATCTTTGAGTGAGTAGTTTCAATAAAGAGATTCTAGGGAGAAAAAATTTAAGAGATAGAATACCTACTTAGTGATTGATAAGGTTTTTGAGGAAATGGGGTTAACACGCAAAGTAGCAAAAAGGGGCAGAGGCTTGCGGTGATGCATGCCTGTAATCCCAGCACTTTGGGAGGCCAAGGCAGGCAGATCACTTGAGGCCGTGAGTTCAAGGCCAGCCTGGTCAACATGGCAAAACCCCATCTTCACTAAAAATACAAAAATTAGTTGGGCATGGTGGCATGTGCCTGTAATCCCAGCTACCCGGGAAGCTGAGACATGAGAACTGCTTGAACCCAGGAGGCAGAGGTTGCACAACTGCACTCCAGCCGGAGTGATGGAGCCAGACTCTATCTCAAAACAGAACAAAACAAAACAAAGTAGCAAAAGGGATCTGCTTTGAAAAGGAAGTGGGGCTTCTTTCTCTGAGACGGGAAAGAAAAAGGGACAAACCAGCAAAGACTTCTGAGTGAGAAAGGCTCTTAATCTGGGAGTCAAGGATCGGAAAAGGAGGTTTCTAGATACCGTTTAGAGAATCTAGTGAATGGCTGGGTCTGGTGTCTTACACCTGTCATCCCAGCACTTTGGGAGGCCAAGGTGGGAGGACTGCTTAAGCTCCCGAGTTTGAGACCAGCCTGGGCAACGTAGTGAGACCCGTCTCTCCAAAACAACAACAGTAACAAATGAAAGAGATAATAGTGATTCCTTTCCAGAAAGGTTTCAATTTACTGTGCCTAGTTCCATCAAAAGAATCAGTATCTATGAGAGTTACAGCCTCATGGAATGAATTTTTCAAATAAGAGATGGAAGGAGAAATCACTCGATTCATGGACTGCAGAATGGATGTTGCTTTAGCAGGCATGAGAACATTAACCTTCTTATGCATTGCCATCAGAGCTCTTGGGTGACCAGCCACATTGTCAATAAGCAGTAATATTTTCAAAAGAATCTTTTTCTGAGCAGTAGGTCTCAACAATGGGCTTAAAATACTCAGTAAACCATGCTGTAAACAGATATGCTGTCACCCAGGCTTTGTGGTTCCATTTACGGAGTATCGGCAGAGATTTAGCATTTTAAAAGCCCTGACATTTTCAAAGTGGTCCATGAGCATTGGTTCAACTTAAAGTCACCTTCTGCATTAGGCCCTAACAAGAGAGTTAGCCTGTCATTTGGCGCCAGGCATTGACTTCTCCTTTCTAGCTGGGAAAGTCCTAGATGGCATCTTCGTCTACAGTTAAAATCTGGCCAGGCACAGTGGTTCACGCCTGTAATCTCAGCACTTTGGTAAGCTGTGTCAAATGGATCACTTGAGGTAAGAAGTTCAAGACCAGCCTGGCCAACATGGTGAAACCCCGTCTACACTAAAAATACAAAATTTAGGCCGGGTGTGATGACTCATGCCTGTAATCCCAGCACTTTGAAAGGCCAAGGCAGGTGGATTACCTGAGGTCAGGAGTTTGTGACCAGCCTGGCCAACATGGTGAAACCCCATTTCTACTAAAATATAAAATTAGCTGGGCATGGTGGCGTACACCTGTAATCTCAGCTAATGGGAAAGCTGAGGCAGGAGAATCACTTGAATCCAGGAAGCGGAGGCTGCAGTGAGCCAAGATCGTGCCATTGCACTGCAGCCTGGTGACAAGCGTGAAACTCCATCTTAAAAACAAACAAACAAACAAAAAACCAGAAAAGAAATTAGCTGGGTGTGGTGGCACACACCTGTAGTCCCAACTAGTAGGGAGGCTGAGGCAAAAGAATCACTTGATCCTGGGAGGCAGAAATTGCAGTGAGCCAAGATCATGCCACTGCACTCCAGCCTGAGCAACACAGAAAGACTTGGTCTAAAAAAAAAAAAAAAAAAAAAAGAAAAAAGAAAAAATCTACGTTTAGCAGAGCCACCTTTATCAACGACCTTAGCTCTTCTGAATAACTTGCTAAAGCTTTCACATCAGCACGTGCTGCTTCATCTTGCACTTTTATGTTCTGGAGATAGCTTCTTTCCTTAAACCTCATCAACCGACCTATTAGCTTCCAACTTTTCTTCCGCAGCTTCCTTACCTCTCTCAGCCTTCAGCCTCCATAGAATTGAAGAGACTAAGGATTTTGCTCCAGATTAGGCTTTGGCTTAAGGGAATGTTAAGGGTAGTTTGATCTTCTATCCAGACCACTCACCCTTTCTCAATACTGGCAATAAAGCTGTTCCACTTTCTTAACATTTGTGTTTCCTTGAATAAGTCTTTTAATTTCCTTCAAGAACTTTTCCTCTGTATTCACAACTTGGTTAAGTGCTGTAAGAGGCCCAGCTTTTGACCTACCTCAGCTTTCAACACTTAATGACTAAGCTTTATTATTTCTAGCTTCTGATTTAAAGGGAAAGATGTGCAACTCTTCCTTTCACTTGAACACTTAGAGGCCACTGTAGTGTTAAGTGGCCTAATTTCAATACAATTCTGTCTCAGGGAATATGGAGGCCCTTGGAGAGGAAGACAGGGGAACAGCTGGTAGGTGGAGCAGTCAGACTACACAAAACATTTATCAATTACGTTTGCTGTCTTATACGAGCTGGGCTTGTGGTGCTCTAAAACAATTACACTAGTAACATCAAAGATCACTGATCACAGGTTATCATAACAAATAATAGTAATGAAAGAGTTTGAAATATTGTGAGAATTACCAAAACGTGACAGAGACATGAAGTGAACACAGGCTGTCGGAAAATTATGCTGATAAACTTGCTGGATGCAGGGTTGCCACAAACCTTCAATTTATAAAAAAAACGCTGTATCTGCTAACTGCAATGAGGTATGCCTGTATTCAGTAAAAGACATTACTCATATGCTAAAATTGATAAATTTAGGAACAATGAATACATTTAAGTAATCAACCTGTCAAGGGTTTTAAAAATCAGCCTTAAACATGTAAATTAGTCATATGACCTAGTGGCTCAGAAGAATTGGAAACTCGTGTTATATTTTTTCTTCCAGCTTTGCCATAAAGTAACTGTGAAGCTCTGTGCAATCTCCTTCACCCGCTGTCTGGTTTCCCCTCTGTCAAATGAGGATGCAGAATCAAGTCTGCCAAAGTCTCAGCTAAGACAACCACATAGACATGAGTAACATACAGATATATAAAGGTTATTCTGAAAACAAAATTAAGACTACTGACAAACATGATTTTCTCTGTAAGAATTTAGCAATTGGGACTGCTTAGTGACCTATGAAAAATTCATTTTTCTCTGAAATGTTTAGACAACTAATATCAACATGCTTAAATATTGGTTAGATAAGCAGCTAAGACATTAATAAGACAGCAAAAGCTTGGCAAAAAACTGGGCAGCAAGGTGACCAACAATTTAATTTCAAAGGTAAAACCACTAATTCATATATTACTGATATCTCGGTATGAAGGCAGAGCTCTGTCACTTACCTAACTCATTTGCCCCTCCTTTTCAGTTCACTTTGCTACTAACCTAGATTTGACACTAGCCCTCACTTCTTAGGCCTAGACTCCTACATAAAAACTTTATTTTTTTAAATAATTTTTGAGATGGAGTTTTGCTCTTGCTGCCCAGGCTGGAGTGCAATGGCGCAATCTCAGCTCACCACAACCTCAGCCTCCTGGGTTCAAGAGATTCTCCTGTCTCAGCCTCCTGAGTAGCTGGGATTACAGGCATCCGCCACCATGCCCATCTAATTTTATTTTTATTTTTATTTTTTAACTAGAGGCGGGGTTTCTCCATGTTGGCCAGGCTGGTCTCGAACTCTGACCTCAGGCGATCCACCTGCCTTGACCTCCCAAAGTGCTGGGATTACAGGTGTGAGCCACTGTGCCCGGCATAAAAACTTCTTAATGGATCTCCCACCTCCAGACTCTGGTTTCTAATTCATCTGATGCAGCACAAATGAGAGACATCTTTCTAAAGGACCATTAAGCAATAATTAAATGGTCCTTTAGCAAGATGTGCTCCTGGAGTTAAAACCATGGAATGATTTCCCTGAAATGGAATTTCCTTCAACTCAAGCCCTCTCTAGTTTGGGTACAACTCTCCTTTCAGTTTTATCTCACAAAACTCTTCTCCACCACTCTGAGCCACAGTCTCCTAGCACTGCAGGTGCGCTGTTTCCTTAGTGTTCACGAGGCCTTCTCATCTCTATGACAATCTCTTGACCACTTCCTCTTCCTTCAACTCTGTGGCCCAACTGAAATACCGCTTCTTTGCCTTCAATACAGCTGGAATCCACAAATATTTACAGAATGTTTTCTATGTGCAAAAATGTGCTAGAAGCAGTGGAAGAAAAGACCAGGAAGCCCTCTAAAAGCTTATAAAAGATCAGGAAAAAATAGACAAGTTCACAAATGATAACATCCCAGAAGAACATGACCTCTTTGTTCTCCTTTACTTTGTACCACAGTTATTTTGTACATTCTCCAAGGATGGGGACCATGTTTTGATGTCTTTTTAATTCATTACAGCATCAAGAACAGTACCAGCTGAATGACTGCAGACTAATCCAGATCTTTCGACTCTTTTTTTTTCTGCCTTACTTGATTAAAAAAAAAATTATATTTCTCATCTCTTGGGCAAATTTTGCCCTTTATACAACTCTACCATTTATTCTAAAGTAGCTCATTCAGGATACCAATCAAAAGTAGGCTAATATTAAATTTGGAAAAAGTTATTGTGTTTTGCTTAGCCTCTTAGGATAGAGAGAAGTATCTAAACAACATGGTCAGTTACAGTTCATGGATTTTTTCCATTAAAGGCATAGAGAAGTTGCCTGTTCTTTTTCTTCAAATACACTTAATTATTTATAATAACTAATGTTAGTTATTATAACTATAATGTTAGTTTCCTTATAAAATAATTTCAGGTAGGGTGGGTGGCAAAAAAAAAATTAAAACTAAAATAAAATAACTTCAGCTTTTACCATTACTCTCTAAAAAACATAATATTCCTTTTCTATTGAGAGTATAGCTTCTCAGGCTCAGAAAGTTGCCAACATATGTAACACATGTACCATACATTTTTCAAGGTAAGGATCATTTTAACCACTTCTCTCCCATGTTGTTTAGAATTTTAAAATGAAGATGTTACATTTACAAAGGAGGAAAATTTTAAAATCATTTTAATTTCTATCAAAATTCAACCCATATTTATTTTAAAAATTCGCCTCCATGGACCAATGATACTCAAATACTATAAACTTGAATTTCTGAACCTGAGGTCCTCCCCGCCCCAAAACAGTTTTTTAAGTACATAAAAATTTGGGCCTAGATATCAATTCTTCCAAGTTTACATTTTCCGAGAACTTGGTGCCATGATTAATCATATACTTGATCGAGGGTCCAGGGTTCAAGTCCCAAAGGAAAAAAAAAATTCATATACTTGATCAAAGTAACGCCACTCAAAGACATTTTAGAAACTGTCATCACATATAGATAATAAATAGAGGAGGCCGGGTGCAATGGCTCACGCCTGTAATTCCAGACCTTAGGGAGCCCGAGGTGGGCGGATCACTTGAGACCAGGAGTTTTGAGATCAGCCTGGCCAACATGGCGAAGCCCCGTCTCCACTAAAAATACAGAAATCAGCTGGGCGTGGTGGCACGTGCCTGTAATCCCAGCTACTTGAGAGGCTGAGGCAGGAGAATCGCTTGAACCTGGGAAGTAGAGGTTGCAGTGAGCCCAGATGGTGCCACGGCGCTCCAGCCTGGGTAATAGAACGAGACTGTGTCCCAATCAATCAATTAGCGAAAATTAGCCCGGCATGGTGGTGCACACCTGTAATCCCAGCTACTCAGGAGGCTGAGGCAGGAGAATCGCTTGAACCCAGGAGGCGGCGGTTGCAGTGAGCCAAGATCGTGCCGCTGCATTCCGGCCTGGGGAACAGAGCGAGACTTCATCTCAAAGAAAAGAAAAACAAAACAAAAGAAAAAGGAAAATAAATAGGAAATTATTACGTATGTTTCTTCTCTAGCCAGAAACTGGCTTGCACCAAGTATTTACTTTTTAAAAAACTCTCTAATGAAAACAACGAAGAGAAAAAGAGAAAACAAAGCTTTAAATCTAAAGTCAAAGATGTGCAGAGGAAATGAAAAATGAGGTTGCACACACAGGTGGTTTATTGAACAGCCACTGCTCGTTTTGACATATATATATGTATAAATACATATACCACCTGCAAAAGGTGATAACTTTAAGGATCTTACACTTTTGTAGTGTTCACGACAAAACTGAAACACTGCATATATTTTAAAAAACCTAACATTTCGTTTTCCAAAGATAATTTAGGATACTGAAGATGCAAAGCTACTTTACCTCCAAATGTGTGTGCTGTATATGTTGGTTAGTAAAACAAAATCAGAGTAGGTCATTACAGAAGTGGAGTGAAAACTTCCCAGAATAAAATACTTCCTCAAGTGATGATGAACCTGTCAACTTGCAAATGTACATCTCCCTTACAGTTCTGGGTATAAGAACCACAGGCAGTTCGTAGCTGAAATGTGCCAGAGGGCAGATTTGTTTAAGGGCTAAGAGTCTGGAAGCTTTGTTCTAGTAAATGCGCAACTGCTGTTTAACAGGGCGTTTTCTTTGTTTTTAAATGTCTTTTTTAAAAGGAGACAGACAAGTCTTAAGAGTTAGTATACAAGACAAGAGGTCTGTCTGAAGACAATTACTAATTCAGAGGTCTTTAGATCTTCCTGCTGTTTGTCGCGGGTTAAGGAAATAGAGGACAGGACACTAAAAGGGGAAGAGACAAATCGTCCAGAGACACACACCCCTCGGAAACAGTCCTCCAGCTTTGCGAACAGATTTTTAGAGCCCTCCCTTCAACATACCTGGTCAAGTCTAGAAAGCCCGGGGAAAGGGATGACCATGGTCGCTTCGGAGGCAGCCAGGACTAGGAGCGGAGTCGGGGTTCCTCATTTACCCCGCCCCCCACCCCGAGAGGACCCCCATCTTCTCTCCCCGCTACACTGGACGCGCGCCCTATTCCCCGCTCGACCCCAGGCGGCCGGCGGCCCCAACTGAGCCCCAAACACAAGCGTCGGGCACCCGGGCTCCACCCGCCCCTTTCGGCCTGGGTCCCTGGGTAATGACCCTTCTCCCGCAGCCCAGTTCTAAGGAAAAGGGTCGGAACTGGAGAAAACCGCCATAACCGCCAAGCGCCCCTCGCCGCCGCCACGGAGACGAGGGGACTCCCGCCCGGCTCTTCACACCCACCTGCCTCCTCCCGCGGCCCCTGCGCCGGCTCCCGCGGCCCCGCCGCCGCCAGAACCAGCTCCCGGCCGCAGCGCCATCTTGCTCCGGGCCTGCCGCTGCCGCTGCCGCTGCCTTCGCCGCCGCCACTTTAGCAGCAGCTGTCAACTGAAGACAGCCACTTCCGGGGCAAACACCAGGCCCCACCGCGCCGCGGACCGGGCGATGGGGCGGGGCCGCGCGCCCACGTGACTCCTCCGGCCCTCGAGGCGGCTTGGCGCGCCCTCGGCACGTGACCCGGCGCCGCGATGGGTCCCCGAGGTTCAATTCTAGCTCTCGGGCTGGTGGGGCGGTCGCGGGCGCCTCTCCAAGGGAGCTGATTCATTGTCTGGCAGGGCCCTCTGCAGGGCCCAGCTGGCCACCGAGTGGCAAAGCGCCGTTGGCCCTCCGTTTGAAAACCATGATCTCGGTTTAGTGGAAAGAGTAGGCGGAGTCCCGTTTTAAACTAGACGGTGGGACACTGGTGTTTTTATTATTACCCTTTACACAAGGAACAGATAGGTCCTGAAGGGATAGTCTCACAGCACTGATTAGTGATCAGTTCTCCCTCCTTTCCCTGGAACTCGACAGCTTCATGTTGGCACCCATCACAGACGCTGAAGGCATTTAAAATTTATCAACCAAGAGCACAAAAACCCAACCCACATAAAAAAAAAATCTCCAAGGTGTACTACTCGTTTGGTTCTGTCATCCTGCCACTCATAGTCCCTTTGTTTTTCCTATTCTTGCAGGCAAGTTGCAAAACAGAGCTTTTTTGAAAGCAGTTCATAATTACTCTGAAGCTATTTCGGCATATTTCTGTGATTTTTTTTTTTTTTTTTTTTTTGAGACAGAGTCTTGGTCTGTTGTCCAGGCTGTAGTGCAGTGGCATGATCATGGCTCACAGCAGCCTCAATCTCCTGGGCTGAAGTGATCCTCTAGCCTCAGCCTCCTGAGTAGCTGGGACTACAGGCATGCACCACCACGCCAGGCCAATTTCTTTTGTAGAGATAGGATCTATGTTGCCCACACCGGTCTCAAACTCCTGGGCTCAAGCTATGCTCCCACCTTGGCCTCCCAGTGCCAGGATGTGAGCCACCACGCCTGGCCTGTGATTTTTGTTCCTCTTCTTTGCCTATTGATTTTTACATTTGCAGGATTCAACTCAGGATGTCAGCCTTCCATAACAACCTGTCTGGGTTAGATGCCCTCCTGTGATGCTTTAGCATCATGGCCTTACATCTAACACAGCACTTGCCACACTAGTCATGTGCTACATGATGATGTTTTGGTCAGCCACAGATAGCAGATACAATTTTGGTGGGATGAGAAGTGGAGGTGGAAGACAGAGAGATTGATGATCCTAACCTTTTGTAGACCTAGCATAATGTGTTTGTGCCTTAGTTTTTAACAAAAAAGCTTAAAAGTAAACAGTAAAATTTAGCAAAAGAAAAAACTTCTAAAAAAGGATACAAAGAAAAAATTTTTTTACAGCTGTACGTTTGCATTTTAAGCTAAGTGTTATTACAAGAGTGAGAAAGTCTAAAAAGGCCAGGTGCAGTGGCTCACCTGAGGTCAGGAGTTTGTGACCAGCCTGGACAACATGGTGAAACCCCATCTCTACTAAAAATATAAAAATGAGTTGGGTGTGGTGGCACACGCCTGCAGTCCCAGCAACTCAGAAGGGTGAAGCAGGAGAATCACTTGAACCCAGGAGGCAGAGGTTGCAGTGAGCTGAGATCATGCCACTGTACTCAAGTCTGGGTGACGGAGCAAGACTCCCATCTAAAAAAAAAAAAAAAGAAGAAAGAAAATCTAAAAAACCCAATCTGGACAACAAGCAAGACCTCGTCTCGTCTCTACAAAAATAAAAAATAAAAAAATTAACTGAGTTTGGTGGCCTGCACCAATAGTATCAGCTACTTGAGAAGCTGAGGTTGGAGGATCACTTGGGCCTAAGAGGTCGAGGCTGCAGTAAGCCATGATTGTGCCACTGAACTCCAGACTAGGTAACAGACCCTGTTTCTCAAAAAAGAGAAAAACAAAATCTTATAAAGTAAAAAAGTTAACAGTAAGCTAATTTATTGAAGAAAAAATGTTATATATATGTATATTATACACACACACACATATACATAGATATATATACATATTTTTTCTTCTTTTCTTTTTTGAGACAGTCTGCTCTGTCTCCCAGGCTGGAGTGCAGTGGTGCAATCTCGGCTCACTATAACCTCCACCTCCCAGCTTCAAGCAATTCTCCTGCTTCAGCCTCCTGATTAGCTGGGACTACAGGTGCATGCCACCACACCTAGCTAACATTTTTTTGCATTTTTTCTTTAGTAGAGATGGGGTTTTGCCATGTTGCCCAGGCTGGACTTGAACTCCTGAGCTCAGATGATCTGCCCACCTAGGCCTCCCAAAGTATTAGGATTACAGGTGTGAGCCACCATGCCTGGCCAAAAAAAATTTTTTAATAAATTTAGTATAGGCTAAGCATGCAATGTTTATAACAGTCTACAGTAGGGTATGTTCCAACTGCCTACAGCATTCAGGACACTAACATGCTGTATGGGTTTGTAGCCTCGGAGCAATAGACTGCACCATATAGCCTAGGCATACAATAGGCTATACCATCTAGGTTTGTGGAAGTATAAAACATGATGTTCACCTAATGATACAATCACCTAAGGATGTGTTTCTCAGAATGTATCTCTGTCATTAAGTGATGCGTGACTATATTTTTTCCTTTACTTTATCTCTAACATTATATTGTAAGGGTAGGCACTGTGTTATTAAGCCTGTATTCCTAACAAAATCTATGTTTGTTAAAGGAACATTTATTGTGAGTTTATGATGTGTCAGGCACAGTGCTAGGTACTTCCAATTTGAGACATAATTTCATAGATGAAAACACTGAAACTCTGAGAAATTAAGAACTTATTCAAAGTCACTCAGCTGGCAAATGGCTTGTACCAGTATACCTACCTCTAGTATATACACTGAGTAAAGGATCTGTTTGCATGAACAAACAAAAAATTCATATTCTTGTAAGTATTTTTATACCCTGTACCAGTAGGTCTTTCTTTAAATAAATTCTGAAGATGAACAATTTCTGTCCCATCTAAAATATTCAAAACAAAGTCCACCTGTTCTGACTCTAGAATAAAAAGCTACGAATAGAGGAAATAAGTAAGTTGAATTCAAATGCTGCTGAGAATACTTCTATGGTCACACTGATAACATTCATGTCATTCTTAGGCACCAGTCTTACTGTGTATGAAGTCAATTTTTCATTCCATTACATAGAACTTATATTTAAGAAAAATCTAATGGCCAATAGTCTCCAACACCATATGATCATAATCCTTTAGCTTAGGCACAGATCTGCTTACCAGATGAGGAGCCATCAACCTAAGGGAAGATAAGATGTAAGAGAATGAAGACAGAGGTATATCAAGTAACAGGAATGTTCTTCCTTATCAGGATAAAATGTTTATCAGTACTCAAATAAAATAATCTTAAGTGGAAAGAGACAGGAGAGAGCATGGTTAAATGATGGAAAATGAAGCAAGGGAGAAGCTGATCATGATCCTGTGCAATATTATGACAGCTGAGGTATTAAGTGTCCAATACAAGGATACTTAATAAACCAAAGAATTTTAAATCCCAGGGAACTTGAATAACCAGCCACAGAAGAGGCCATCAACAAATTAGGAAATATTAAGAGAGCAGCAGGTTTCTTCTTGGTAGACAGCCCATACTACCATCCACAAAAAAAGTGAGGGGTCGAAGGGGTATTTAATGTGAAGGCTTTATTTGGAATTTCTGTTCCAGATGCCTCTCCATAACATTCATCACACCTTCCTTCACATTGGAAGGGAAAAGTCCTTAAGAGTTCCCCACATTTGGGTGATATTTTTTAGCATAAACTTTTGTTCTTCTATAAGAAGTAACTCTCTGGATTCAAACCATAGAAATGTCAATGAATGTTATTTCCATTGTATAATCATTTAAAAGTCAACTACAGGTGCAGCGGCTTGTGCCTATAATCTCAGCTACTCAGGAGGCTGAGGCATGATGATTGCATGAGGTCAGGAGTTCAAGACCAACCAGGGCAACATAGGGAGATCCCATCTCTCGAGAAAAAAAAACAAGGCACCTACAAATTGAAATTGACTTGAAAGTTTAGGATCATTTTTCACCAGTCCGTGTGCTTGTAGTTGATTTCAAATGTTTGGTACAGGTGGACTGTAAGACTTCAAGTATTCCATGAGAACAACATTCATGCTGGGATCATAAAATTGCATTTCTGGGACACTGTTTTTAAAGTCTGTTTTTTAATTTTTGTCTTCAAGAGCTACTTTCTTCTTGCTGTTCTGACGAGTGACCTTTTTCCTGTGAAGAGGAAAGTAAGGAAAACTAAATAAATTCTAGATATATTTACTTTCTATAACCCTACCACTAGTTTAATAAACATTTACTGAAACCTACTGTATATTAAATAATGAGGCACTAGAAACACAAAGATGCATTAGACATGGTCTCTGCCCTTTAGAAAATCACAATCACCTAAGTGAGGCAGAACCATCACAGTAAACTACATGACTACATGGTATGATAGACAGATTTGGACCCTGACCTAAGGGTTCATATTGATCCAGTGCCTACTAAGTGCTAGACTCTGTTATTGAGTGCTTTACATGTATTAACTGGCGTAATCTTCCTAACAACTTATGAGTATTCTATTATTATCCTCTGTTTACAGATGAGGAAAATGAGGCACAGAGTGGTTAAGTAACTTGTCAGTATCACTCATTGAAGAAAGGGAAAAGCTGATCACATAATCCATGTTAGACATGAATCCTATCTGTCTGATCCTATAGCCTAGTGAAGGTTGAATGTCATTAACTAAGCGGTAACAGGTAAAGGAACAAAGTTTTCAGAAAATAATCAGTGTTTGCAAACTATTATTACAGTAATACAAAGTTCTTTGGTGTACATTAACTCATATAATTCCAAATCCCAACTCCACACAGGGAAGTAGATATTAGAACCAGTTCTCTGGCCGGGTACGGTGGCTCATGCCTATAATCCTAGCACTCTGGGAAGCTGAGACGGGTGGATCACAATGTCAAGAGATCGAGACCATTCTGGTCAACATGGTGAAACCCCGTCTCTACTAAAAATACAAAAACTAGCTGGGCATGGTGGCGCACGACTGTAGTCCCACCTACTCGGGAGGCTAAGGCAGGAGAATTGCTTGAATCCGGGAAACGGAGGTTGCGGTGAGCCAAGATTGTGCCATTGCACTCCAGCCTGGGTAACGAGCGAAACTCCGTCTCAAAAATAAATAAGTAAATAAATAGAACCAGTTCTTCTGACTCCAAATCCAGTTCCTCCCCACTCCCTGCAGGGGGCCGAGTTTGTGGTACCTGAAGTGAGGTCCACTAGGCCACAAGGATTCAGGTTTGTGGCTCAACGGGGAAGTTGGGGCTGAAGATACAACCTTAAGAGCTATCAGCATAGAGGTATGAGCTGAGCCTATAGAGATGGGTGGGATCATTAAGGGAACATCAATAGTGTAGAGGTAAGCCAGAGTTGGATCACGATGGGTCTTGCTTGTATGCTATGTTAAATAGTATGGCCTTTACATGTGAGGAAAATGGAGACACAACCAAAGCACCTTAAGCAGGGGGCTGATATGACAAGATTTATACCAGTGTCTTCAAAGTCTTAGTACAAATTTAAGTTTTAATGACCTCAGAAGTAGGCTGGTGCAGTGGTTCATGCCTGTAACTCCAGCACTTTGGGGGACCGAGGCAGACAGATTGCTTGAGTCCAGGAGTTTGAGACCAGCCTGGGCAACATGGCAAACCCCATCTCTACTAAAAATACAAAAAAGTAGTCAGCCATGGTGGCCCAAGCCTGTAGTCCCAGCTTCTCGGGGGGCTGAGGTGGGAGGACTGCTTGAGCCCAGGAGGTCAAGGCTGCAATGAGCCCTGATTGTGCCATTGCATTCCAGTCTGGGTGACATGAGTGAGACTCTGTCTCCAAAAACAAACAAAAATCCCCAGAAGTATAAATGCTACAGACTTATTTAAAAAAGCATTTAAAGTATGATTATTTAAAATACTGATATATCTTATTAAAATTCAACATAGTCACCATCTTATGTTCTAGCTGATTTTTGACCTTTGTAAAAAATTTTATCAGTTGCTGCTCAGTGCCTGAAAGGACAGCACTTGTTATCTTGGCTTTTTTTTTTTTTTTTTTTTTTTTTTTGAGACGGAGTTTTGCTCTTGTTACCCAGGCTGGAGTGCAATGGCGCGATCTCGGCTCACCGCAACCTCCGCCTCCCGGGTTCAGGCAATTCTCCTGCCCCAGCCTCCTGAGTCGCTGGGATTACAGGCACGCGCCACCATGCCCAGCTAATTTTTTGTATTTTTAGTAGAGACGGGGTTTCACCATGTTGACCAGGATGGTCTCGATCTCTTGACCTCGTGATCCACCCGCCTCAGCCTCCCAAAGTGCTGGGATTACAGGCTTGAGCCACCGCGCCCGGCTGTTATCTTGGCTTTAAGACTATCCAAAGAGTAATGCATGCACAACAGTTCTGATGTGACCCACTCCTCTCCCACCAACAAGAAAAAGACTATTAAGACAGATTAGGTGACCGAGGTAGCCAAGCATGACAAGGTTCTCTACCAGTCCATCAGTCTAAGTGTCACCGAGAAACCGTTGCCATAAAAAATTAAAATTCAAAAATGTTGGCCAGGTGCAGTGGCTTACACTTGTAATCCCAGTACTTTGGGCAGATCACATGAGGCCAGGAGTTCAAAGACCAGCCTGGCCAACATGGTGAAACCCTGTCTCTACTAAAAATACAAAAATTAGCTGGGTGTGGTGGTGGGCGCCTGTAATCTCAGCTACCCCGGAGGCTGAGACACGATAACTGCTTGAACCACGGACGTGGAGGTTGCAGTGAGCTGAGATTGAACCACTGCACTCCGGCCTGGGTGACATGGTGGCAGAGCAAGACTCCATCTCAAAAAAAAAAGTGAATGTGAATAATTCCCAAAACTGAAAAAGTTCAAATGGAATTAAAAGGACTAATACTTTTTTCAGTTTGTAGCACTTATCCTTTCCAAGTTATTAAAACTTGGAAATACAATAAAATTTTGGGACACCATATACATTGTATATTTGAACTTTTATTCCTCATAGTCAATACCAACATGTGAGGACTCTTGTTCCACATATTTACAAACTACACGCTAATTTTCATGCCTTTGTTCATGTTGTTCCCGTCTCCATGCCTAAAATTTACCTATCCTTATAGTTTTTCTTGAAACTTCTGTAACCACACCAATTCACAATCATCTTTCCCTTCTCTAAACTCTTATTTAAAAACTAGTCTCTAATTTTCTTTCACGTACATGAGTCTTCTTTCCCTAACTTCAGGAAAAGAGTCTCATTTTATACAGTCTCATCTGAATACCCGATCACCACCAAGTACCTTGCAAGACAACTTGGTAAGTGCCTACTAGTTGATGGAGACAGTTTTTTTTTTTTTTTTTTAATGACGTCTACGGAACAGATGTGAGGTAACTGGAGATAAGTATTAGCTTATTTCACAATGATAATATCCTAGGTAGCACTGTCAGGGAAAAAAAAAACACAATAAATTATAGACTTGGACAATTCTATTAGAGTAAATAATAACCTGGTCCTGGTAGAATTTGAAGAGTGCCATTTTCCTTAAATAGTGGAAACAGTATTACTGTTCAGAATATCTTGGCCTATCCTTTTTAAAATACAAAGCTTCCTAGTACTACTGGGCAAAATAAGGTAGCCTGTATGTATGCTAAAAGTCTATGCTTTAATATCCTCATAAAACTCAGCTAAGATAGCACAAATGTACCCAAGTAATACTTTTTACAGTTGTTACAACGTGCATCTGCATAAGCCTAAGGCTATATTGAAATCCTGCCCAGAATATGGAGCTTCAAGGAAGACTAGATCCATGTGAATCAATGGTCCTAATTATTGGCTTTAGTAGCATGTCCTAATGCGGGCTGTGTAGAGAAGGTGGGCAGTACAATTCTAATTTACAGTGAATTGAAATCGTATTTTCCAAGATGGAAAAAAAACAGATCATTAACATATTGATACAGAAAAATTCCAACATTAAAACAAATTCCCAGCTGGGCACGGTGGCTCACACATGTAATCCCAGCACTTGGGAAGGCTGAGGTGGGTGGATCACCTGAGATCAGGAGTTTAAGAACAGCCTGGCCAACATGGTGAAACTCTGTCTCTACTAAAAATACAAAAAAATTAGCTGGGCATGGTGGCAGGCACCTGTAATCCCAGCTACTTGGGAGGCTGAGTTAGGAGAATCGTTTGAACCTGGGAGGCAGAGGTTGCAGTGAGCCGAGACCACACCATTGCACTCCAGACTGGGTGACAGTGCAAGACTCTGTCTCAAAAAAACAAACAAACAAAAAACCAAATCCCCCAATTACAGGCAACCTAAAATACAGTAGACTGTAGTATCAATTCTACTTCTAAAAAACTACCCTAATGAAAAATAATGCCTACTATAACTTTATGATGGTGTCAAACAGCCATTTTTCTTACCACATACTTACCGTTTATCCTTAGCTTTTTCTAAGAAATATTTTGGAGTTGTACTAATGCTCTCCCTTTCCAATGGTTTCTTTATCATCTTTTTCTTTTGTTTGCTGAAAGTTACAAAGTAAAAGAGGAAACAAATTAAGTGCACTTCAATTAGAAGAGCTAAAGTTAAAATTAGTTTTGATCCTTGATCACAAAATTGATTTTTTAAAACCATTTACTGGTTTAAGGTGGGGCTGGATTTACTTTAATAAATAATCACCTAATAGCATTTAGAGAGCTAGCTCAAAGGGATGATAAATTCAGTCAATTTTTAAAAAACTACTGATGCCGGGTGCTCACGCCTGTAATCCCAGCACTTTGGGCGGCCAAAGTGGGCGGATCACCTGAGGTCGGGAGTTCGAGACTAGCCTGACCAACTGGAGAAACCCCGTCTCTAATAAAAATACAAAAAGTTAGCTGGACGTGGTAATGCATTCCTATAATCCCAGCTATGCGGGAGGCTAAGGTAGGGGAATCGCCTGAACCTGGGAGGCGAAGGTTGTGGTGAGCCAAAATCACACCATTGCACTCCAGCCTGGGCAACAAAAGCAAAACTCTGTCCAAAAAAAAAAAAAAAAAAAAAAAAAAAGCTACTGGCTGTGATTAAAATATGTCCTGTGCCAACCTTATATACTGTGTCAACAAGTATCAGAGTTTGACTTTGATCAATTAACTTTTTTTATCAGTTTTATGAACTAAAATAATTCTCAGCATATTTCACTTACACTGAACAGGTTTTAAAAGCATCTGAGGCCAGGTGCAGTGGCTCACGCCTGAAATCCCAGCACTTTGGGAGGCCTAGGTGGGTGGATCACAAGGTCAAGAGATCAAGACCATCCTATCTAACACAGTGAAACCCCATCTTCACTAAAAAATACAAAAAATTAGCCAGGCATGGTGGCAGTCGGCTGCAGTCCCAGCTGCTTGGGAGGCTGAGGCAGGAAAATCGCTTGAATCCGGGAGGCGGAGGTTGCAGTGAGCTAAGATTGTTCCACTGCACTCCAGACTGGGTGACAGAGTGAGACTCCATCTCAAAAATAAAGAAAGAATCTGAATACTTAAAATTTCAAGGATAAGGCTGGGTGTGGTAGCCACACCTGCAATCCCAGCACTTTGGGAGGCCAAGGTGGGCAGATCACTTGAGGTCAAGAGTTTGAGACCAGCCTGGCCAACATGGTGAAACCCCATCTCTACTAAAAATACAAACATTAACTGGGTGTGGTGGCGCACACCTGTAATTCCAGTGACTTGGGAGGCTGAGGCAGTAGAACTGCTTAAACCCGGGAGGCGGAGGTTGCAGTGAGCCAAGACTTCATCTCAAGAAAACAAAAACAAACAAACAAAAAAAATCAAAGGATAAAAAACTGGCAAGGAAATAAAATATAATATTCACAAATAAGCAGTTTTGGGCTGGGTGCAGTGACTCATGCCTGTAATCCTAGCATTTTGGGAGGCTAAGATATAAGACAGCAGGATCACTTGAGGCCAGGAGTTCGAGTCTAGCCTGGCCAACACAGCAAGACCCCATCTCGACTCCCCCCAAAACTAAAAAATATTAGGCATGGTGGTGCATGCCTGTAGTTGCAGCTACCCATGGGGCTGAGGAAGGAGGATTACTTGAGCCCAGGAGGTCAAGGCTACAGTGAGCTGTGATCATGCCACTACATTCCAGTGTGGGCAATAGAGCAAAAAAAAAAGAATGTATATACAAAGAGACAGAGAGACAAAGATCCAGGTAAATTCAAGATTGTACCTTAGTAGTTTCTGAAAACCTTTTATGTATTCTGGTACAGGACACCCGGCCTGCTGTATAACATTGGCAACGCTGAAAAAGGAACCCATAAACATAAACTTGTATCTTGCTAAACTGATGCTTATGTATGTAAACCCTCTGCACAACGTAAAAGGGAACTAAAACTACACAAAGTAATCCACAAAGTATTCTGATATATTACCAATTATCACCTGATGTAAGCACATTGGATTACTGACAGAACTACCCACTGAGCTAAAATTAATGCACTGATGAGTAACTATATATAGCAGCTACTTCAACATTTATCAAGCCCTACAAAGCTGGTAAACTCAGTCTTGGAGGAAGCATTGACCGAAGCCAGTGTCAAGCTTAAATTCATTAAGTGACAGTGCCTACTAGAGTGTTGGCACTGTTGCAAGTTTTTGTGTAAAGTAACTTCTTCACTCTTCGCAAGAAACCTGTATAGTAAATACTATCACTATCCTCATTTCACAGACGGAAAGCTGAAGTACATAGTTACACTAACGTTTGGGTCACCAGATTCACATGCTTGGAGTTTCTGAGGCATCTGGTGGATCTAGGTTGTTGGAATATACCTCTCTACACTGCACATTTGAATCTGTTCAAAGAGATACAAAGGCTGACAGGTGGCAGAGCCAAAGCTCAGAAAGCACGATCAAAAGCTTTACCAAAACAGATAAACAGATCTAAGTACAAACCCCCTTTGGCCAAAACTAGATTTCATTTCCTAGAAATGTAAAATGTTTAAAGAAAAGGAAAAAAAAAAAAAGAAAGTAGAAATGTAAAGTGTTATCAATCATCATCAACCAAAAATTGCTGTAGGCAGTCAAAATGCAGGAAACTCATCTTCTACATGAAAATCTATGATGATGGACTTAAGACCTGATATTGTGAAAGTATATCATATATACTCTGGCTTCAAAGGGCCACAATTACATGATATTAGAATGTGCTAGTTTTTCCTATATGGCAAATACATATAAAACTAGAACTAAATATAAAACTCTAGTTGCCCCTAAGAGGAATGGGAAAGATGTACCATGGTAAGAGATAATGCTGGCCGGGAGCAGTGGCTCATGCCTGTAATCCCAGCACTTTGGGAGGCCGAGGTGGGTGGATCATTTGATGTTAGGAGTTTGATTCTATCTTGCCCAACGTGGTGGGACTGTCTCTACTATAAATACAAAAATTAACCTGGTGTGGTGGCAGGCACCTATAACCCCAGGTACTCAGGAGTTGAGGCAGGAGAATCGCTTAAACCCGGGAGGCAGAGGGTGCAGTGAGCCGAGATTGTGCCACTGCACTCCAGCCTGGGTGACAGAGACGCTGTCTCAAAAAAAAAAAAAAAAAAAAGAGAGAGAGATAATGCTGACTGGCTTGTAGAGACTCAGGGATTAACTAATTTTAAATTATTCACTAATTTTAAAACCTTAATATTACATAGTAGGTAACATCAACTGATGGCCATTCAAAGAGTCCTGTGAGTCTGAAACTTACAATGAATATTCTACTTTGAATATGTATTTCCAAATTTCAATAATGGTAGGGCAAAAACAAGGCCCTTTGGTCATTTTTCCTTTCCCACCTTTCCTATGGCTAAAATTTGGTTGACTAACACTATTATCAGCAGAATTTGGGACATAGCCATTATCTCTTAATTGAATCCAATTTTGCCAGTTTCACACTAGGTTATTTTTTCTAATTTACCTTCTTAATAATGGTTTATCATCTTCAGTGAAAAATGTAATTGCTTTTCCCTTATTCCCTGCTCTTCCAGTTCGACCTAAGAAAAATCAGACCATTTAAAAACACATTATTTTGCGAAATTTATTTATAGAAGTCACTGGATTTTCATAGCACTAAGAAAGGACCATGTGTGCAGGGAATAGCAGAGGTGCTAAGACAGATCAGTGGGTGACAGAGGGAAAGGAAAAAAGGCAACTCACCTATCCTGTGGATATATTCCACTGAGCTGGTTGGAAAGTCATAGTTGATCACCAGGTTCACACCTTTAAAATCAATCCCTCTTGCGAGCAAGGCTGTACAAATCAGAACCCAGATTTTTCCTGCTCTGAAACTGTAGACAGTGTTATCTCTCTGGTTAACAGAATACATATTAAATTGCTTTAGAATGAAAACAGGTACTTCATAAATTTTATGCCAATAATTTAAAATTAAATAGTTCTTCTGATTTTCAAAGTATACATTTGACTTTACCTGTTGCTGTGTTCTCTCTGCATGAATAACATCCACATTAATACCTTCATATATGAGCTCATGAAAAAGCTCTTTAGCCCTTTCAATGGACTGAACAAAAACAAGAACAGGTGGATTGAAACCCTAAAACAAAGAAGGCAAAAATTGGCACATATAACTCAATCAAAAATACAGCTGGTCAGTATTTCATAATATGATTGTAGCTCTCTAAAGAACTCAATTCAATTTAGTGTACTTTCTGGGCCAAATTTCTTGGGCCAGTAGTCTAACTCTGCCTCCATCTTCCTCAACATTCTCTCTAACTGGTTATTTTCACTCAACTTGAACTATACTCTCCATCTTGCTAATTCCAATAATCTTGTCTAATCAATCCCCCTGCACCCTCCTGCAATAACAGATGCCCAAACTCTGAATAATCATCTCTTGACTCCTGTGCTTCAGAACTTTTTTTGGTTCTGCTTAAAGTGAAATAAATATCTTTTTAATTCATTGGGTTTTTCTGGGTGAAATTAATTTTTACTCTTATGGATTTAGGGGTACAAGTGCAGTTATGTTACACGGATATATTGCATAGGGGTGAAATCTGGGCTTTTAGTTGTACCCATCACCCCAGTGGTGTACACTGTACCCAACAGGTGGTATTTCATCCCTCATTAACACATTATTTATCCTAATTATGGTACTCTGCCCAAGCTTAGTCCTCCGTTCTCAGTTCTTTCAACATCATCTTTATCTTATTGAGTTGAATCTCTACTACTGGGCATAAACAAATTATTTTTTTACTACATCTGACATCTGTGTATCCAAGCAAACTAGTTTTACATTTATACTATCAAACCCTTACTCTCTCTCAAACCAGCTTCCTATCTTTTTAACTGTTCAAATTAGAGTTTCTTAGCCTTTTTATGATGGTTTACACACCTCCTTTGGAATCTAATGAAGGCTAAGAACTTTCTTGTAAGTAACCACTCATTCACACAAAATCTTACATACAATTTTAGAGGGTTTGCAGACCTCCCAAAGCTCATACGTGGCTAAAAATCTCTGGTGTATGTTCTCCAAGTGAATATCCTAGAAATCCTTAAATTTCCTCGTGCCAAGTAATTTTTTTTTTTTTTTAGACAGAGTCTCGCTCTGTTGCCAGGGTGGAGTGCAGTGGTGCAATCTCAGCTAACTGCAACCTCTGCCTCCCAGATGCAAGTGATTCTCTTGCCTCAGCCTCCCGAGTAGCCGGGAATACAGGCACACACCACCATGCCCAGCTAATTTTTGCATTTTTAGAAGAGACAGGGTTTCACTATGTGGGCCAGGATGGTCTTGATCTCTTGACCTCCTGATCCACTTGCACTGGCCTCCCAAAGTGCTGGGATTAGAGGCATGAGCCACTGTGCCCAGCCAATTCTTTTAAGAATATTAAAACTTCAGCAGGGCACGGTGGCTCACGCCGGTGATCCGAGCACTTTGGGAGGCCACGGCGGGCGGATGACCTGCAGTTGAGGGTTCAAGACCAGCCTGACCAACATAGAGAAACCCCATCTCTACTAGAAATACAAAGTTAGCTGGTGTGTGGTGGCACATGCCTGTGATCCCAGCTGCTTGGGAGGCTAAAGCAAGAGAATCGCTTGAACCTGGGAGGTGGAGGTTGAGCCAAGATGGCGCCATTGCACTCCAGCCTGGGTAGCAAGAGCAAAACTCATTCTCAAAAAAAAAAAAAAAAAAATATTAAAACTTCTACCCAAGTAGGCTGGCTCCAGAGTCCATGCTCTTAACCACTAAAGCAAACCATTTCTATAGTCACCAGGTACTTGCAAACCTTTCCCTTTCAATCTCCAACTCTACTTAATGTTTCACCACTAAGGCTGCTGCCCTTATTTCTTCCTCACCTCTGCCTAACCTAGTTTAAAAGCCTGATTGGTCTCCTTACTTTCAGTCTTTTCCCTTACATATTACTGTTTAACTACCTTTCCTTAAAAATTATGTAGCCACATGCTTCAAAAATATCCTGATCCAAACTTTCCTGTAACCTGGTTTTCTTTAATTCCATACCATAAACGGTTTGCCTTAGACAGGTAACTGCTTCATTAGTCTTCAAACACATGGTGTTCACTTCTACCTCTTAAGGCTTTACTCAAGCTGCTCCCAGAGCCATCAATACTCTTTCCCTCCACCTTTTATCCTGAAAATCCTTCAAGGATCAGTTTAGTAGCATTTCTTCTATAAGGCTCAACCAATTCTGTTCACCCTTATGACTCCATTATGACTATATGGATGCTTAAAAAAGTACTCCTTAGCCCTTTATGACACTTTATCAGAAACTATCTTACGTAAGTATATTTATCTTATCCCTCTAAATAAGACTAAGTTCCAGGGGCAGGGCTTAAGAGATTTCTTGTATTGTCCAGCACTGACACCTCAGTACTTAACTTTTTAACTATGGCTTCTACTCAGTACTTCCTGAAAGGATATAAACAGAAAACCCCACTCAGTGTCCTACTATGCCCCAGTTCTTCTATAAGAAACCAGCAGGGGAATGGAGAGGGCAAATGCGGAAAAATGAGATTCTCAGGGGGCATCAGGTAGATCATTCCCTCGCCTACTCTGAGCTGCAAAAAGACAACTTACCATGTTCTGAGAGGCAAGCTTCTTTCCCTTGGGATAAAAGTTGGGACAATATACTTCTTAACAATTTACTGCTGGATTACTAAATACGACGCAGGATGATCGTATCGTTGGCACAATGCACTTTCTTATTAATTTACCAATGGATTACTGAATACAAGGCAAGATGATGATGATACAGTGCTACCACTGTAATAGCCTCCTACCAGTAATATAAGACTTGACGAACTTTACCAAAATTCAAGAAGTTAATCCACATATACCTTTTTAACAAGTTCTCTCATGGCCAGAAGTTTTCCAGTCTCAGATCCGACAAAGAGAAGCTCTTGTTCTACAGTTTCTACTGCAGAATTCCTGAGAATAAAATACATCTTGTAGTTTGTAAGAGGCAATTTTTGCTTATCCCCGACGAACTCTAAATAAAAAAATTTACACACAACTCCAACAAAATCAACTTTTCCACTGTCAATAAGTACTTAATTATTTATGCCTTAACTTGAAGATAAAACTGTTATTTTTAAATGCTTTCTTGTAATTTAAAAAATATCTTGAAATGCCACC
Organism: Sapajus apella; assembly: GCF_009761245.1. Lineage (NCBI taxonomy): Eukaryota > Metazoa > Chordata > Mammalia > Primates > Cebidae > Sapajus > Sapajus apella. The sequence goes on from NW_022436952.1 coordinate 31,650,773, forward strand.
CATTAAAACTTATGTTTCAGTCATAAATTTTCATGTATTTGATTACTTAATTACAAAAAATTTCTAACTATAAAATTATTGAGTAAAACAATGAAAACATTTTAAAGATTGTTATTACATATGGTTAAACTTTTTTCATAATGATTAGCAAAGATTTATTTACAGACCGATAGTTGAGAGTGAGATATATTAAGGCTTTATACTCTATAAGATGTTGCAATGTACTATATTGTATCATAAATATTTTTTCCCATTATTGTCAGCCTTTAAATTATGTTCACAGTGAACTTATTCTGCTTTCCTCTATTTTTTTTTTTTTTTTTTTTTTTTGAGATGGAGTCTCTCTCTGTTGCCCAGGCTGGAGTGCAATGGCACAATCTCGGCTCACTGCAACCTCCACCTCCCAGGTTCAAGAGATTCTCCAGACTCAGCCGCCTGAGCAGTTGGGATTACAGGTGTCCGCCACCAAGCTCAGCTGATTTTTGTATTTTTAGTAGATACAGGGTTTTACCATGTTGGTCAGGCTGGTCTCGAACTCCTGACCTCATGATCTGCCCGTCTCGGCCTCCCAAAGTGCTAGGATTACAGGCATGAGCTACTGTGCCTGGCCTCCTCTATTTTTTTTTTTTGAGATGGAGTCTCCCCTCTGTCACCCAGTCTGGAGTGCAGTGGTGCCATCCTGGCCCACTGCAACCTCCACCTCCCAGGTTCAAGCAATTCTCTTGCCTTGGCCTCCCAAGTAGCTAGGATTATAGGCATGTGCCACCACTCCCAACTAGTTTTTATATTTTTGGTAGAGACGGGGTTTCGCCATGCTGGTCAGGCTGGTGTCAAACTCTTGACCTCATGTGATCTGCCTGTCTTGGCCTCCACAAGTGCTGGGATTACAGGTGTAAGCCCTTTCACTGGCTGTACTTTCTTCTTATACACAGGAATTTTAGGTTTAAAACAGAGTATTCTTTACTGTTCCACTGGCTACATTTTCACTTAATTTGGTATTACAAACACTTTTTCATATAGCTACAGTCTTCCTACATCATTTCCAGGGTTATGTAATAATCCATCAAGTAGCAATATCATAATTTCTTTAAACTTTTTTCTATCACTGAGCATTTATTTAGCATAACATGCTCCCCAAAGTATTTTTAAAAGGAAATGTAAATCAAGTGGCTCAGTAACATCAGATTCTTCCTCTTTGGTCTATTTATTTAAGCCATCAAAGAAACTGAATCTTCTACGTAGCCACAGAGCTCATGTTATACTCTGTGGATGGGAAGAAAAAAAAAAAAACACCTAAAAGCATGATGACAGGAATGTTAATATGACAATCTAAGAACCTCCTTTTGGATTACTCTAAAATAGAAGATCCTTAAACATTCTCGGCTTAAAAGAACACATTTCAAGTAGTAAAACTCTCTCCCTTGTTAGTCAGGCCAAGAAACCTATCTCCTTCAGTCTTAAGAAAAGACTTGTATTAAAAAAAAATCAACGGGATAATGTTGAAAAACAAATACCTTGCTCCAATGGACACACTGATGACATTGTCCAGGTTGAGTTTGCACCACTGTTCAACGTCATATGCAAAAGTTGCACTGAACATAGCTCTTCTGACCTTGTGGGATGTGCAGGCCAGGAAGATGGAAGCCAGCTGGTCTCTGAATCCAGTTTTGCCATCTTCAAACAGTTTATCTGATTCGTCTACTACAAGCCACTCAACACTAAGAAATAACAAAACACCTTGTGCATATTGAACTGAAAGATCCAAGACACTTCACTACACCATGGGGACAGAGGACACATGAGGAAGTCCCACCCCGCCACCATGTAAGATGTCCCTTGCTTCCTCTTCTGCCATGACTGTAAGTTTCCTAAGGCCTCCCAGTCATGCCCCCGACTTGTGAGTCAATTAAACCCTCCTTTCTTTATAAATTACCCAGTTGCAGGTAGTTCTTTAGAGCAACATGAAAACAGACTAACACAGCAGGAAAAAGGTAAAAACAAGATAAATATAGCTCAATGTATCTATTCCAATAGCCTCAAAGATACGTTCCATTAACAACAGAGCTTTTCATAAACTTGATTAACTCCATCACCATTGCTGAAAGACACAAAAAGGCCTAGGGGAATTCTGTACTAACTGCTTATCAAAATGTGTAACTTTCTTCTAGACCAGATAGTTCTCTTTTCTAAGAGTTTTAAAAAAATCATTATTCTTAGTGCCAACACTGACTGAAGGGAGCAAATAGCAAGCTCCAAAGGGCAAAAATATAAGCAGTGGAAGACAAAATAGAATCAACTAAGAGAAAAACATACATGAAAGACACGAAAATATCATCTGTACCTTGTTAGGTCGATTCCTGGGGGATCTTGCTTTAATAAATAGATTAGTCGATTTGGAGTAGTCACAAGAATATCTATAGGAAAAACAAATAGTAGAAATTGCAAAAACAAGATTTAACTCTCTTGAACTAGCAATTAAGCCTCCTCAATTTCAGTTAATAACCTGAAGTGGGAAGTAGTCATAATCAACAACAGAAAACTATTATATTCCTACTTTCCTTTGAGTATATTTGAGCAGCCTTTTCAATTCTTTTTTTTTTTTTTTTTTTTTTGAGACAGGGTCTTGCTCTGTCACCTAGGCTGGATGAAATATAATAGCTCACTGCATGCAACCTTGAACTCCTGGGCTCAAGAGATCCTCTGGCATCAGGATTCTGAGTAGCTGGGACTACAGGCACTGCACCAGGCTAATTTTTTTCTTACTTTTATTTTTTATAGAAACAGGCTCTCCCTATGTTGCCCAGGCTGGTCTCGAACTCTTAGACTCTAACAATCTCCTTGGCCTCAGCCTCTCAAAATGGATTACAGGCATGAGCCACCACACCCAGCCTCTTCTCAATTTCTAAGAGGCAAGAACAATTTGATTTTCAAACCTTTCTTTTCCTCCAGTAAAATTCTTTTTTTAAAATGGAATTTTATGCAGAGGCCCAAGAATTAAAAAAAAAAAACAAAAAAAAAACAACCAAACAGATGAAAGCTTTTCTCCAAGTGGATGATGTCAAAAAACAAAAAGAAAAACAGATGAAAGCAGATTCTCTGGCTGATAAAAGGGTGGGGATGTGAGCCATTCTTTTTGTTTTTTTTTAAGATAGGGGTCTCACTCTGTTGCTCAGGAACACAGTGGTGCAATCACAGCTCATGGCACCCTTGAACTCCTGGACTCAAGTGATCTTCCCGCCTCAGCCTGCGAAGTAGCTAGGAGTATAGGTGCACACCACCATGCATGGCTAATTTTTTTTTTTTAGTTTTAAAATTTCTTTTAGGGATAGAGTCTCACTATGTTGCCCAGGCTGGTCCCAAACTCCTGGCCTCAAGCAATCCTCCCACCTCAGCTTCTCCACATCTGTAGCTGGGATTAAAGGTGTGAGTCACTTCACCCAGCTATGCATGCCATTCTTATCTGCCAGAGTATTTCCACGGCAGATTAAAAATCAGTGGTATAAATCAGAATTTTTTGGCCTCAGCACTGTTACCATTTTGGACCAGCTAATGCTTCATTGCAGCGGACTGTCTTGTGCATTGCAGAATGTTTAATAGCATTCTTGGCTATAGACTAGCAGCACTTCTCCCCAGCTGTGACAATTAAAAATGTCTCCAGATTATTGCTAAATGTCCCTGTGATAAAAGGTAGGGGGCAAGATTGTCCCTAGTTGAGAACTACTGGTATATATTTATGTATAGCTTCTCAGTAGAATGAGAAGGGGATCTCTCTAGTTCTTCTAAAATTCAAATTTTATACATACATGACTATACTTTAACAACTCTTACATAGCAATTGGGATATTTATAATTTCCAGATTCCTTTACATGCTCTACATCCCATGCATGAATTCCTTACCAAACTTCTTAGATGATTTAGGTCCAAATTTCTTGGCTGCCACTGCTGCTTTGTGAATCATGTGTATCCTGAATCCTGTTCCGTCAGAAATTTTTATTAACTCTCTGTGAATCTTAAAAAAAAAAAAAAAAAAAAAAAGATAAAAACGTTAGCTGCTAACATACTTGGACAAGATGTATACTCTTCTTTTACATAATTAATAAATTTATTACCAATCCATGAATATCTGAAATTAAACTCATAATAATCTGTAAATTAACCTGAAGTCTCAGCATTTTGAAACATCCATACCTAACACAAGTCACTAATTTCTTCAGGTGGAGTAAACTAGTTCCCAGAGATAAAACTAACCTGCTACGTACTGTTTTCAGAATACAGTACTATTGGCTTGGTGCCAGGTCTCACACCTGAAATCCCAGCACTCTGAAAGGCCAAGGTGGGTGGATCACTTGAGACCAGGAGTTGGAGACCAGTCTGGCCAACGTGGTGAAACCCCATCTCTACTAAAAATACAAAAATAATTAGCCAGGCATGATGGCGTGAGCCTGCAATCCCAGCTACTTAAGAGGCTAAAGTAGGAGAATCACTTGAACCTGGGAGGCGGAAGTTGCAGTGAGCCGAGGTTGTACCACTGCGCTCCAGCCTGGGCCACCAGAGCGTGACTGTCTCAAAAAAAAAAAAACAAAAAACAAAAAAAACAGTACTATTACAAGACGATTTCATACTTGATATGTGTTTTATATTATGCACATTGGGAGGGTGGAACTGATCCTGGTATAATTTTCCTTTCTCAAAAAAAACTGAGATGAGTCAAGCACAATGACTGATGCCTACAAACCCTGTACTTTGGTAGGCCAAGGCGGGAGGATCACTTGAATCCAGGAGTTCAAGACCAGCCTGGGCAACATAGGGAGACCTTGTTTCCACAAAAAGAAAAAAAACCAGGTGCAGTGGCATGTGCCTGTAGTCCCAGTTACTCAAGAGGGTGAGATGGGAGATCTCTTGAGCTGGGAGTTTGAGGTTGCAGTAGCCATGATCACAACACTGCATGCCAGCTTGGGCAAGAGTAAGAATATGGGGCTAAAAACAACCAAATAAATAAATAAAAACCAAAACAAAGATAAGTTTTATTTCTTTTTTTTTTTTGAGATGGAGTCTCACTCTTGTCGCCCAGACTGAAGTGCAGTGGCGTGATCTCAGCTCACTGCAACCTCTGCCTTCCAGGTTCAAGCGATACTCCTGCCTCAGCCTCCTGAGTATCTAGGATTACAGGTGCCCACCATCACACCCGGCTAATTTTTTGTATTTTTTTTTAGTAGAGAGGGGGTTTCACCATGTTGGCCAGGCTGGTCTCAAACTCCTGACCTCAAGTGATCCGCCTGCCTCGGCCTCCCAAAGTGCTGGGATTACAGGCGTGAGCCACCGTGCCCAGCCAAGTTTTTTTTTTTTTTTTTTGGATGAGAAAAATAAATGTCCAAGAAGGACTGTATTTCAGTAGCCTTTCAACTTCAAAGACCCTAAAGCATTTACCAAAGAAGTGTAAATATGAAAATCACTGTGAAACTTATAGAAAGACTTAAATTTTGACTTGCCCATATGGAGTAAGATCCAGAGCACTGTGCTATGTAGAGAATACTTGATCATGACAGAAGACATGGTCCTTACTCTTTTTATTACCTTCGAATAAGAAAGATCACTGAAGTAAACTAAATGCCAATCACACTCTTTTCAAAAGCTACAAGTCATACCTGGCTGGCAAGTTCTCGTGTTGGTGATATAATCAGGGCTCTGAAGCCTTTATTTGCTGGCTGTTTCAGCTGCATTAAAATAGGAATGCTAAAAGCTAGTGTTTTTCCAGATCCAGTTGGAGCAGAAGCCAGAAGTTCCCGACCCTAAAAACATAGGGCATATTAAATATTACAAAGAAAAGTACATAAATTTTTCAGATCCTGGTCAAATGCTGCTACCAGCCATAGAAAAAAAGCAAATAAAATTTTACATAATGAATCCAATCATTCAAGTCGTATTTGCTTTCCTAACATCATCCATCCATGCCACCATCACCCCAACAAAGTTTCTGAGCATTGCCCCCAAATTCCCTTTGAATGGATGTAAAGAATGTGGATAACTAAAATCCAAAGATAATCCATAACCTAAGTTATGTCCTTAATTTCAATTTTTCTTTTCCACTAAACTATTGTCAAAATAAAACTATAAAACCAACTTTTTGTCCTGGTATCTGTATTGCTCAATCACTAGGGAAGGTTTTATTAAATAACAGAATGGCTGAAGGTCAGAAATAAAAAATGGCAATGATCTGAGGGACAGAGTATTTATAGGAGACAATTTTCAAAAAGTCACTGTGATTTTTAAAACTTTAAACTAAAGCCATGATAGAAACAATCTTAAACAAAAATTAAAAGAAAATATACTATAACATGAGTCAACAGCATCATTTAAATGTATGAATGTATTCTCATTTCAGCTCTTGAAGAAAATGAAAAGGACTAGTATAGACGAAAAGGTATCTTACATCCTTTGAACTGAAGGCCATCTCAGTTATATGGGGAAAAAACCCAACTCTCATTGCTATAAAAACAAGCCACAGAGAAACTTAATGTCCAAAAACCTAAGTTAATTCAGATTTCTACCAACAAGTTAATTCAGATTTCTACCAACAAGTGACTGGATAACAAGTTGTGGTAAATTCATACAACATACTACTACTCAGTAACAAACTATTGATGTATGTATGCACGAATCTCAAAAGCATTACACAAAACAAAAGAAACCAGAAATAAAAGATTAATGTGTGATTTCACTCATATAAAACTCTAGAACAGGCACAAGAAACATACAGCAGTAGAAATCAAAACAGTAGTTACCTCTGATCAGGGGTGGGGTGAAGACTCAATGGAAAGGGCACAAGAAAACTGTCTGGGGTAATATATATGTTCTACATCTTCACTGGAGTGGCGGCTACACAGGGTTTGCATTGCTGAAACTCACTGGGCACTTAAAAATCTATGCATTTTATTGTATGTAAAATATACTTTGGGAAAAACAGTAAGTCAGGTTATATACAAGAACTTTAGAAACCATCTATATTTCTGGAACAGTTCCTGGGCATTATAAACTAAATAAATAACGAATGAATAGAACATAATCCCCATTCTCCAAGGGGTTACACAATAGGAAAATGAAAAAGGTAAGTATGATGGGGCAAATACACAGTAGTGTAAAATATAATAAATGTTGCAAGGAAAAGAACGCACCAAAAACCATGGAGAATTGCTGTGTAGGGCAAGGGTACTGGTAAATGAAAAAGATCACATCTAGGTGGAGTGATCAAGACAACTTTTATGGAGGCACAGGGATTTGAGATGAACCTTAAAAGCAAGTAGGCAGGATTTTAACAGGGAGATAATGTGGAAAGACAGATTTCAAGGAGACAGGGAAGACAATGAGCAAACACACAGAGGAAGGAATGCCATAGGCATTCTAGATCTTCATACTCACATGCAGCATAACTGGGATGGCTTGCATTTGGATTGGTGTAGGCATTTGGAAACCTGCATCTAGAATGTTCTGAAGTAGTCGAGAATTGATTTTATATTCCTGGTCAAGTTGCTGAAATGTAGCAATTGGGTCAGGAAGATCGGTTCCTTGGACATGAATTTTGTGTTTATTCCGCAAGAAGTTTATCTGAAAAGTGAAGTAAAGAGGCCACCATAGATATGGCCAAATAATTGTTTTCTCAGATGTTATAAAGCAACATTAACTGTTTCTGGGATAACCTTTAGCAGCATATTAAACTTTTCGGTTAAATCCAAGCCCCAAAATATCACAGATATTAGGTGTAATTCATGCCCTTTCATAGAAAATATTCATAAAATACCTATGCTTTCTTCGTATTAATGTTATTGTCATAGTCATAACTTCTAACCTTAAATAAACTTCCAGAAAACAGGCATTGAATTCATCTACTATTTTAATATGGTGGTTAGCATAAAGTATCAATGCTTTTTGATGATTTACCCTAAAACTCTACTTTTTAAAACCGAGTGCCAAAAAGTAGAGTCTAGTAGTGTTGATTTGGTTTGTTTCCCCATTCTCTGGTGCAGAGACAGTCAAATTCTGGTTTCTGGGTTACTGAAGCATTACCATAATAATTCCTGAAGGGACCTGAAAATACCTCTCCATCAGGAACATGGCATGTGTACAGCAGACACAAAAAAGGTATATTTGTCATTTCTTCCCTATCCTACTCCTCATATTCCCAAGTCATAAAATACCTTTCTTAAGAATTCTAACCCTCTAATCTGTGTCAGAGGAAATCCTTCCAAACCAGTGAGCTCAACACAGAGAAGAAAGGGAGCCACATTTTGTTTACTGAAAAAGGCTATGACATTTAAAAAATTTAATTCTAAACATACTATCAATCTTGAAACTTGAGCAGGTCAAGAATTTTATATATTATCTTTAATTTTAAACTAAAATTTTCAGCTACAGCACAAATGCCTACTTCGCTTTACATTTTCATTAAAGTAAAATCTAAATGAATGTAACTAACCTTCTATCTTAATGAAACTATATTCATATTACCAATAGAATAACCCAAGTCCAGTGAACAAGTCACTAGGTCGGAAAATATACATACTTTTGGTGCCAAAACATTTTTCTAACCTTTTCCTTTCTGAGATGCTCCAACTTTCCTGAAGTTAGTTTATTTTCTCTTTGAACTTTTTTGTCTTCAATCTTTGCTTCTACAGATGATATCCACTGTATAGTAGCAACTTCGTCTTGGGAAGTAATTTCTAAAATATATTTTTAAAAAGTAAAAGATTTTAAATTTAGGCAAAATAGGGAGGGCTCATCTCTTCAAAAAAAATTTTTTTTAATTAGCCAGGAGTGAGTGGTAGTGCATGCCTGCAGATCCAGCTACTCAGGAGGCTGAGAGAGGAGGATCATTTGAGCTTTCGAGGTTGAGGCTGCAGAGAGCTGTGATCACACCACTGTATTCCAGCTTGTGTAACAGAGAAAAATCCTGTCTCCAAAAAAAAAAAAGGTTTTAATCTTGGGTGTATGTGTAGCAAGCAGGCAACACCTTCAAACTAAAAATAGAAAAAATACAACTGGTACAACTAGATAAGACAAAGTAATAGGATGTATAAAAATGGAAATGAAGAGGCAAGTTCTGTGTTGGTATGCTCAGAGCTCTGAAGCTCATTATCTTCCCTTTGTTGGCTGTTTCGGAAGTGTACTGAGTATACTTGAAAACAACAGGGGATTAATTGAAAAGCCACTTAAACAATAAGAAATTTCTTTTTTTTTTTTTTTTTTTTGAGACGGAGTTTCGCTCGTTACCCAGGCTGGAGTGCAATGGCGCGATCTCGGCTCACCGCAACCTCCGCCTCCCGGGTTCAGGCAATTCTCCTGCCTCAGCCTCCTGAGTAGCTGGGACTACAGGCACGCGCCACCATGCCCAGCTAATTTTTTGTAGTTTTAGTAGAGACGGGGTTTCACCATGTTGACCAGGATGGTCTCGATCTCTTGACCTCGTGATCCACCCGTCTTGGCCTCCCAAAGTGCTGGGATTACAGGCTTGAGCCACCGCGCCCGGCCTTAACAATAAGAAATTTCAATAAGGCACCCAGGTTCTCTATAGTAAATAACAATTAAAAAATAAATATGATGAAAGATCTCACTTAAAATAGCAATAAACAGCCAGGTGTGGTGGCTCACGCCTGTCATCCCAGCACTTTGGGAGGCTGAGGCAGGTGGATTACCTGAGGCCAGGCGTTCGAGACCAGCCTGGCCAACCTGGTGAAACCCTGTCTCTACAAAAATATAAAAATTAGCTGGGCATGATGGCAGGTGCCTGTAATCCCTGTTACGTGGGAGGCTGAGGCAAGAGAATCACTTGAAGCCGGGAGGTGGAGGTTGCAGTGAACCAAGATTATGCCACTGCACTTCAGCCTGGGCGACAGAGCATGACTCTGTCTCAAAAAATAAAAAATAAAATAAAATAAAATAGCAATGAACATAATACAATACTTTGAGCTACTCAGTATTATAAAGATAGCAATTCTCTCTAAATCTATGAAGAACACTAACCAATTACAAGTAGCGACAGGATTGTTTTGGGGACTGGACCAGCTGACTTAACAGTTTGTATGGGAGAATAATTATGTAAGAATAACCTAGGCCAGCCGAGGTGGCTCATGCCTATAATCCTAGCTCTTTGGGAGGCTGAGGTGGGTGCATCACCTAAGGTCAGGAGTTCAAGGCCAGCCTAGCCATCATGGTGAAACCCCACCTTAAAAAAAAAAAAAAAAAAAAAAAAAAAAGAATAGCCTAAAAAATTAAAATTAATAAGCAAAGACTAGTTCTACCAAATTGCTTAATTTCTTTCCATTTCAGTGAGGTATAGATACAGACAATAATCTGCATATATTTAAAGTATCTAATTTGATGAGTTTTGACATATCTACACACCCAAAAAAACCATCACCACATTCAAGATTATTTCTATCACTTCTCCAAATTTCCTCATGATCCCTTATAATTCACCACTCCATGCATAGGCAACCACCAATCTAATTTCTGCCACTATAGACTAGTTTACCTTTTCTGGAATTTTATATAAATGGAATCATATCATATGTACTAATTTTTGTCTGGCTTCCTTAACTCAAGATAGTTATTCTGAAATTCATCTATGTTGCAGCATGTATCAACAACTTACCATTTTATTACTAGCTAGTATTTCATTGTATGGATGTACAGTTTATCATTTACCTAATGAAGGACATTTGGGTCATTTCCAGCTTTTGGCTATAAGTAATGTTGCTATGAACATTTGTGTACAAGTCTTTCTGAAGATGTGTATTTTCCTATCTCTTAGGTAAATACTGACAAGTGGAATACCTGGGTAATATGTTAGATATACGTTTAACTTAAAAAAAAAAAAACAAAAAAAAAAACCCAAACTATTTTCCAAAGTGGTTGTACCATTTTACCATCAATACTGTGAGAGCTTGTTTCTGTACATCCTTGCCCAAACTTGGTGTGGTCATTCTTTTTATTTTTAGCCATTCTAATGGGTATGTAGTAGTAATACATTCTGGTTTTAATTTGCCTCATGGCTACTGGTGTTGAATATTTTATGTGCTTATCACCACGTGTGTATTTTCTTTAGTGAGTACATACAAGTCCTTTGTTTAATATACATTTTACAAATACTTCCCATCTGTTGCTTGCCTTTTAATTTTCTTAATGTCATCTTTTGAAGAATGAAAATTTTTAGTTTGGTAAGTCCAATATATCAATTATTTTTAAAAATTTTTGTTGTTGTTCTAAGGAAACTTTACATATCTCAAGGTCCCAAAGATTTTTTTCTTATGTTTTCTTCTAGAACTTTCACAGTTTTAGATTTTAAACTTCAGTCTGAGTCATTTGAAGTTAATTTTTGCTTACAATGTAAAGATAGGTTTGATGTTCACTTTTTTCCACATGGATCCAGCATCGTTTGTCGAAAAGACCTTCCTTTCCCCACTGAATTACATTATTACCTCTGTTGGTAACTAATTGACCATATATACATGGGTCTGTGGACTAGCTATTCTGTTTCACTAATCCACACACAAGGGGGTCTTCAAAAAGTTCATGGAAAATCCATTATGAAAAAACTATGCAAAAACTTCAAAATTTTTTGCACTAAAATAAACTCATACCAACTTGTTATAATACGGCTGAACTGAATCTAGTCTGAGACACTAAGAAGGAAAAGACAGCAGTTTGAAAAAAGCAACATGAACTCTGCTTAAAACTAAAGCATGAGCAAACATCAAATTTATGGTGAAGCTTGGATAGTGAAATCACTGATGCTTTATGAAAAGTTTATGGGGACAATGTCCCAGAGAGATCAGCTGTTTACAAATGGAAAACCTGTTTTAAGAAAGAACAAGATAATATTGAAGATGAAGTCTGTAGCAGCAGACCACCCACATCAATTTATAAGGAAAAAAACCGTTCATGTCCTAATTGAAGAGGACTGCTGATTAACAGCAGAAACAATAGCCAATACCACAGACACCTGAACTGGTTTGGCTTACACCATATACGTATTTTTGTTCTGTCACCCAGGCTAGAGTACATAGGCATGATCACAGCTCACTGTAACCTCAAACTCCTGGGCTAAAGCAATCCCCCGCCTCAGCCTCCCAGGTAGCTGGGACGACAGGCATGTGCTACCACATGCAGCTAATTTTTTCTTTTCTTTTTTTCGGAGTCTCATTGTGTCACCCAGGCTGGAGGGGTGCAGTGGTGTGATCTCAGCTCACTGCAACCTCTGCCTCCCAGGTTCAAGCGATTCTCCTGCCTCAGCTTCCCCAGTAGCTGAGATTACAGGCACCAGCAATCACGTCCGGCTAATTTTTTTTTTTTTTTTTTAAAGTAGAGACAGGGTTTCACCATGTTGCCCAGTCTGGTCTTGAACTCCTGGCCTCAAACAATCCTTCCAACTCGGCCTCCCAAAGTACTGGGATTACAGGCATGAGCTACTGCTCCTGGCCCTATTTTTTGTATAGTCTTGCTATGTTGCCCAAGCTGGTCTCAAACTCCTGGCCTCAAGTGACCCTTTGATTTCATCCTCCCAAAGCGCTGGGATTCCAGGTGAGCCACTGAACCTGGACTACCTACCAATTCTTTGTTTGTCTGCTAGCCTGTTTTGTTTTTGAGACAGAATTTTGCTCTTGTTGCCTAGGCTGGTATGCAATGGCACGATCTCAGCTCACTGCAACCTCTGCCTCCCAGGTTCAAGCGATTCTCCAGCCTCAGCTTCCCTAGTAGCTGAGATTACAGGTGCCTGCCACCATGCTGAGCTAATTTTGTATTTTTAGTAGAGACGGGGTTTCATCATGTTGGCCAGGCTGGTTTTGAACTCCTAACCTCAGGTGATCCACCAGCCTTGGCCTCCCAAAGTACAGGGATTATAGCCATGAGCCACCATGCCTGGTCCTCTATTCACCCCACCAATTCTTTTTTTTTTTTAAAAAAGCCTACAGCACCTGGTATTCCCAGGCGGTCTCCCATCCAAGTACTAACCAGGCCCAACCCTGCTTAGCTTCCGAGATCAGACGACATAGGGCAAGTTCAGGGTGGTATTGCCGTAGACCACCCCACCAACTGTTAATGAAAAATTAGTTGAGCAAATTTTCCATTTGATGGGTGCCAAAACCACTGCTCTCAAATCAGCTGCAGACAACAGCAGAGATTTCAACAGACACTTTAAACAAGTGGGACCAAGGTCCTAAAGCATTTCTTTGAAGAACTGTAACAGAAGATGAAACATGGTTTTACCAGTTTAGTCATGAAGACAAAGCACAATCAAACCAATGGCTGTGAACTAAAAGAACATGTTCTAACCCAATACAAAGAATCTAAGAACCTTGAAAAAAGATTTGACGAAATGCTAACGAGAATGGACAAATTAGAAAGGAATATAAGTGAACTGATGGAGTTGAAAAACAACACGAGAACTTCGTGAAGCATGCACAAGTTTCAACAGCCGAATTGACCAAGCAGAAGAAAGGATATCAGAGGTAGAAGATCAACTAAATGAAATAAAACGAGAAGGCATGATTAGAGAAAAAAGGGGATAAAGGAATGAACAAAGTCTCCAAGAAATGTGGGACTATGTGAAAAGGTCTAATCTACGTTTGATAGGTGTACCTGAATGTGACAAAGAGAATGAATCCAAGCTGGAAAATACTCTTCAGGATATTATCCAGGAAAACTTCCCCAACCTAGCAAGGAAGGCTAATATTCAAGTCCAGGAAATACAGAGAACACCACAAAGATATTCCTCAGGAAGAGCAACCCCAAGGCACATAATCGTCAGATTCACCAGGGTTGAAATGAAGGAGAAAATACTAAGGGCAGCCAAAGAGAAAGGTCGGGTTACCCACAAAGGGAAGCCCATCAGACTCACAGCAGATCTCTCAGCAGAAACCCTACAAGCCAGAAGAGAGTGGGGGCCAATATTCAACATCCTTAAAGAAAAGAACTTTCAACCCAGAATCTCCTATCCAGCCAAACTAAGCTTCATAAGTGAAGGAAAAATAAAATCCTTTGCGAACAAGCAAGTACTCAGAGATTTCATCACCACCAGGCCTGCTTTACAAGAGCTCCTGAAAGACGCTCTACACATAGAAAGGAACAACCAGTACCAGCCACTCCAAAAACATGCCAAATGGTAAACAGCATCAACACAATAAAGAATCTGCATCAACTAATGGGCAAAACAGCCAGCTAGCACCAAAATGGCAGTATCAAATTCACACATAACAATATTAACCCTAAATGTAAATGGACTAAATGCCCCAATCAAAAGATACAGACTGACAAACTGGATAAAAAGCCAAAACCCATCAGTGTGCTGTATCCAGGAAACCCATCTCACATGCAAGGATACACAAAGGCTTAAAATAAAGGGATGGAGGAAGATTTATCAAGCAAATGGAGAACAAAAAAAAAGCAGGAGTTGCAATTCTCATCTCTGATAAAATAGACTTTAAAGCAACAAAGATCAAATGAGACAAAGAAGGACATTACATAATGGTAAAAGGATCAATGCAACAAGAAGAGCTAACAATCCTAAATATATACGCACCCAATACAGGAGCACCCAGATACAAAGGGCAAGTTCTTAATGACGTACAAAGAGACTTAGACTCCTACACAATTATAGTGGGAGACTTAGAACTCAGTATTCAAAAACTAACTCAGAACTGCACAGCTTCATTGAAACTGAACAACTTGCTCTTGAATGTTGATTGGATAAACAATGAAATGAAAGCAGAAATAAAGATGCTCTTTGAAACCAATGAGAATGAAGACACAATATACCAGAATCTCTGGGACACATTTAAAGAAGTCTCTAGAGGAAAGTATACAGCAATAAGTACCCACATGAGAAGTAGGGAGAGATCTAAAATTGACACCCTATCTTCAAAATTGAAAGAGCTAGAGGAGCAACATCAAAAAAGCAGAAGACAAGAAATAGCTAAGATCAGAGCAGAACTGAAGGAGATAGAGACACAAAAAACCCTTCAAAAAATCAATAAATCCAGGAGCTGGTTTTTTGAAAAGATCAACAAAATAGACCAGTAGCCAGATTAATAAAAAAGAAAAGACAGAATAACCAAATTGATGCAATAAAAAACGATAAAGGGGATAGCACCACAGATTCCACAGAAATTCAAACCATCATCAGAGATTATTACAAACAACTCTATGCACATAAACTAGTAAACCTGGAAGAAATGGATAAATTCCTGGACACTTGCCTCCTCCCAAGCCTAAACCAGGAAGAAGCCGAAACCCTGAACAGACCCATAACAAGGTCTGAAGTTGAGGCAGCAATTAAGAGCCTACCACCCAAAAAAAGCCCAGTTCCAGACGGGTTCACAGCTGAATTCTATCAGACATGCAAAGAGGAGCTGGTACCATTCCTTCTGAAACTATTCCAAACAATCCAAAAAGAGGGAATCCTTCCCAAATCATTTTATGAGACCAACATCATCATGATACTAAAACCCGGCAGAGACTCAGCAAGAAAAGAAAACTTCAGGCCAATATCCATGATGAACATAGACACAAAAATCTTCAATAAAATACTGGCAAGCCAATTGCAACAGCATATCAAAAAGCTTATCCACCATGATCAAGTAGGCTTCATCCCGGGGATGCAAGGCTGGTTCAACATACGCAAGTCTGTAATTCACCACATAAACAGAACCAAAGACAAAAACCACACGATTATCTCAATTGATGCAGAGAAGGCCTTTGACAAAATTCAACAGCCCTTTATGCTAAAAACCCTCAATAAGCTAGGTATTGACGGAATGTATCTCAAAATAATAAAAGCTATTTACGACAAACCAACAGCCAATATCCATTCAGTATTTTGCCCAAAACTGAATGGGCAAAAACTGGAAGCATTCCCTTTGAAATCTGGCACTAGACAAGGATGCCCTCTCTCACCACTTCTATTCAATATAGTACTGGAAGTTCTAGCCAGAGCAATCAGGCAAGAAAAATAAAAAAAGGGCATTCAAATAGGAAAGGAGGAAGTCAAATTGTCTCTATTTGCAGACAACATGATTGTATATCTAGAAGATCCCATCGTCTCTGCCCAAAATCTCCTGAAACTGATAAGCAACTTCAGCAAAGTCTCAGGATACAAAATCAATGTGCAAAAATCACATGCATTCCTATACACCAATAATAGACATAAAGAGAGCCAAATCAAGAACAAACTGCCATTCACAATTGCCACAAAGAGAATAAAATACCTAGGAATACAACTAACAAAGAACGCAAAGGACCTCTTCAAGGAGAACTACAAGCCACTGCTCAACGAAATAAGAGAGGACACAAACAGATGGAGAAACATTCCATGTTCCTGGTTAGGAAGAATCAATATCCTGAAAATGGCCATACTGCCCAAAGTAATTTACAGATTCAACGCTATCCCCATCAAGCTACCAATGACCTTCTTCACAGAACTGGAAAAAAAACACCTTAAACTTCATATGGAACCAAATGAGAGCCCACATAGCCAATTCAATTCTAAGCAAAAAGAACGAAGCGGGAAGCATCACACTACCAGACTTCAAACTATACTACAGTAATCAAAACAGCATGGTACTGGTACCAAAACAGAGATATAGACCAATGGAACAGAACAGAGGCCTCGGAGGCAACACAACATATCTACAACCATCTGATCTTTGACAAACCTGACAAAAACAAGCAATGGGGAAAGGATTCCCTGTTTAATAAATGGTGTTGGGAAAACTGGCTAGCCATGTGCAGAATGCAGAAACTGGACCCCTTCCTAACACCTTACACTAAAATTAACTCCAGATGGATTCAAGACTTAAACCTAAGACCTAACACCATAAAAACTCTAGAAGAAAATCTAGGCAAAACCATTCAGGACATAGGTGTAGGCAAGGACTTCATGACCAAAACACCAAAACCATTTGCAACAAAAGCCAAAATAGACAAATGGGACCTAATCAAACTTCGCAGCTTCTGCATGGCAAAAGAAACAGTCATTAGAGTGAATCGGCAACCAACAGAATGGGAAAAAATTTTTGCAGTTTACCCATCTGACAAAGGGCTGATATCCAGAATTTACAAAGAACTAAAACAGATTTACAAGAAAAAAAACAAACAAGCCCATCCAAAAGTGGGCAAAGGATATGAACAGATACTTTACAAAGGAAGACATACATGAGGCCAACAAACATATGAAAAAATGCTCATCGTCACTGGTCATCAGAGAAATGCAAATCAAAACTACATTGAGATACCATCTCACACCAGTTAGAATGGCGATCATTAAAAAATCTAGAGACAACAGATGCTGGAGAGGATGTGGAGAAACAGGAACACTTTTACACTGTTGGTGGGAGTGTAAATTAGTTCAACCATTGTGGAAGACAGTGTGGCGATTCCTCAAGGACCTAGAAATAGAAATTCCATTTGACCCAGCAATCATATTACTGGGTATATATCCAAAGGATTATAAATCGTTCTATTATAAGGACATGTGCACACGAATGTTCATTGCAGCACTGTTTACAATAGCAAAGACCTGGAACCAACCCAAATGCCCATCGATGATAGACTGGACAGGGAAAATGTGGCACATATACACCATGGAATATTATACAGCCATCAAAAACGATGAGTTTGTGTCCTTTGTAGGGACATGGATGAACCTGGAAAGCATCATTCTCAGCAAACTGACACAAGAGCAGAAGATCAAACACCGCATGTTCTCACTCATAGGCGTGTGTTGAACAATGAGAACACATGGACACAGGGAGGGGAGCACTACACACTTGGGTCTGTTGGGGGGAAATAGGGGAGGGACAGTGGGGGGTGGGGAGTTGGGGAGAGATAGCATGGGGAGAAATGCCAGATATAGGTGATGGGGAGGAAGGCAGCAAATCACACTGCCACGTGTGTACCTATGCAACAATCTTGCATGTTCTTCACATGTACCCCAAAACCTAAAATACAATAAATTAAAAAAAAAAAAAAAAAAAAGGCTACCAAGAGGTAGAAGCGGTCCAGTCAAAGCAAAAGTGGACCAATCAAAAGCAAAGGCAATGGCACCTGGTTTTTTGGATGCTCAAGGCATTTTACTTGTTGACTTTCTGGAAGGCCAGAGAATAAATAGTATCTGCTTATTATAGAATGTTTGAAGAAAGATAGCCAAAGCTTTAGCAGAAATTTCTACAAAAAAGTCTGCTGGAATTCTAATTGGGATTGCAATGATTCTGTAGATCACTGTGGGAAGAAAATATTGAGTTGCCCAAAATATTGGTATGCCTCACCACTCTACTGGATTTTATAATATATAAGATCATAGAAATTAAAATAAGCTAGTATTGGTGTACACTTCAGAAACAGAACAGAAGAGGTCCAGAGACAGACTTGAATATATATGGAAATTAAGTTTATAATTAAGGTTGTATTAAAATCCAACGGAGGAAACATAGATTATCAACATATGGTAGTAAGACAATTCATCAACATGAGACAAAATGCCAACGTATGGTATTAAGACAATTATGGTATCAAGACAATTATTTAGACAGCTGAAAAAAATTTTTTAGTTTCCTATTCACTCCAAATACAATCCCACAGAGTCAAAGAGAAACCACAAATAAAAAACCATGGAAGTTATTTATTTATTTATTTTGAGACAGGGTCTTGCTCTGTCATCTGCCTGAAATGCAGTGGCGCAATCTTGGTTCACTGCAACCTCTGCCTCCTGTGTTCAAGTGATTCTCCTGCCTCAGCCTTCCGAGTAGCTGAGATTACACGTCCAGCTCATTTTTTTGTGGTTTTAGTAGAGATAGGGTTTCACCATGTTGGCCAGGCTGCTTTCAAACTCCTGACCTCAGGTGATCTGCCCACCTCAGCCTCCCCAAAGTGTTGGGATTATAGGCGTGAGCCACTGCACACAGGCTAGAATTTTTTTTTTTTTTTTTTTTTTTTGAGATGGAGTTTTGCTCTTGTTGCTCAGACTGGAGAGCAATGGCATGATCCCGGCTCACTACAACCTCCACCCCCCGGGTTCAAGTGATTCTCCTGCCTCAGCCTTCCAAGTAGCTGAGATTACAGGCGGCTGCCACCATGTCCAGGTAGTTTACTTTAGTAGAGACGGGGTTTCACTATGTTGGCCAGGCTCATTTCAAACTCCTGACCTCAGGTGATCCGCTCACCTCGCCTCCCAAAGTGTTGGGGTTATAGGTGTGAGCCACTGCACCCAGCCTAGAATTTTTAAAAAACAAACGTAATGCACAGAAGGCCAAAAAGTAAATAAATAAATAGTGACATATGACAATCTGGAAACATATTTGTAAACATAATATGCTAGACATGGAGCTAATTTCCTCAATATACAGATGTACAATGTAGTACAATAAGGGTACAATGTACATGAAGAGACAAATTTACAAAAAGAGAAATTTCTCATACCTTGCTGGAAAGCATCACAAAGTAGAATAACTTTTTTAAAACAAATTTGTTCCCTTCACGAGACAATTGATACTAATAGACCCAAATCATTACTAATTCACAAGCTCTTCAATTTTCTAGTTAAAAATAGATACATGACTACACATTTATCATAGATCTATGGCCTAAATACATTTATTGCCACAATGGTTAAAGTACGTAGATGTATATTTCTGGTGGCCCAACATTTGAATCTTTTTCCTAAGTTTGTGGCATGTTGTTTTTTTTTTTATTAATCTTCATAAAAGGTTTTATGAAACTTCTTTGCAGCCAGGGAAGGAGAATGACTTTTACTGCAGCATTGTCAACAGCAAAAGCATCCAAACAATGCACTAAATCCATCACACAGCAACGTGTCAAATCAATCATGGACCATCCCTACAATGCATGATGGGCTACTAAGCTGTGTTACAATGAACAAGGCAAAGTACTTTCTACAGATGCAATGTTTCTGGTGGATAAATCTATCGGTTAACTCTGCAATTCCACTTCTAAGAATTTATGGGACAGATATACATGCAAAGATAAGTAGAATGACACTGAAAAACTACAACAAAAATGTGAAAACAAACTATAAATATCCATTGCACAGAAACTTGCTCAATCAATTTTGCAATACACAATGGGATACATGTGTTAAAACGAAGAAGGCAATGTACTTCCTACTGATTTCAAACAACCTTCGAGATACATTGTTTTTAAAAAAGGGGAAGGTAGTAGGAGAGGTTCCCAACAGTGTATATGCAGTAATCCTGTTTATAAACTATATAAAATACTATACAGAGTTACTTGTTTTTATTTTTCAGTGTGGCATAAATACATGGGCATAGAGTATCTCCAGAAAAATACAAAATAAATTAACAGTGGTTGTCTCCGGAGAAAACAAGGGACTGGACATAAACAGTAGGAATGAAATTTACTTTTCATCATTGTATAACCCAAGTGTTTACCAAAAAAAAGGTAAATGGCTAGGAAAGTTAATATTATAGATTTTTTTTAAAAAAAGACAAATAACCCCAAGACAAAAAATACCACACACACACACACACACACACACTCTGGAAAATGGACAAGAGTAAGAACAAACAATTCACAAAAGGTGAAATGTTAATGTTCAGTAAAACATACAAAAATATGCTTGACCTCACCTGTTATCAAGAAAATATAAATACAAAATAGTTTCATTCATTAGCTTGGCAAAAAACACCAGCACTGACAAGAACACAGGAAGTCATTCTGTAGTATTTTTCAAAGAAAGTGTACATACCCTTTCACCATATAATGCTATCTTTGGGATGCTATTCTGCAGAAATAACAGTACCTGTACAGAAGGATTTATGTATAAGTATCTTTACTTACAATTATTTTTACTGTAATATTTCTAATGGCAAATACCTGGAAACAACCTGAGTGCCATTAACTGACTGACAAATGACCTTATTATCTGACTTGTAACCATAAAGCTTGTATTATTTTTATAACTGAAAAAAATTAAAGAGAAAAAAGTAACAGGAATCAAACACTAACCTGAAGTCATCGTCTTCCTTTTTTTCTTGCTTTGCTCCCTCTTCCTTTCAGTTAGGCTCTCTTTTTTTACCTCTTCATTTTGGGGCTTCTGATGTGCTTGTGATGCTCCACACACACCTGGGACAGACTTCTTGTTTCCAAAAAAGTCCAGTCCCTGCAGCACCTCCGAAGAGTCGAAGTCATATTTCCTTTTTCCTATCTAAAGCCAAAAAAAATTAAAATGAAACCTACTGACAAGAATACCATTGCTTTCATTCAAGCAAGACTGGCAGTAAAGTCATGAGTCCAGTGACTACCCCATCGTTTCTACCCTTTGACCAAGTATTTCGGCAAATGGAACCTGGAGAGACCTTCTCTGACCTCATAATAGTAACAAATTAACATTAGCAATGAACACATATGCTTACTAAATGTCAAGCAGATTTCTAAGCATGTTTATACATATTAAATTGCTTCATATTTACAACTGCATAAGGTAAACAGCAGTATCACGGATGAGAAAACCAAGGCATTCAGAAATTAAGTAACTTGAGGAAGTTCTCAAAATTAGTAACTGGCAGACTTAGCATTTAGACCCAGATAATCTGGCTCCAGACTACATACTCACCCGTTAGAGAAAGAAGAAACACATGTCACACACACATACGCAAGTCCCCAGCCCAAACAGCAAAGTGGACATTCAAGATTTTCCCCAACCGGGCCCCAACTGACTTCCCCTAATTCATCACTCACTACTTCTCTAGTTAAGATTCCCCATTTCTAAATCGCTCTTCTCATTCGTTACTTAAGCCGTGGGGCTGAAGCAATGAAAAGAACCATGCCCAGTACAAGTATACGCAGCCAAACCAAACTTGAGACTACAGTGAGAGAATCTATTTTCTCCATCTTCGGCTGTTTCTATTTTCGAAATTCCTTTCCTCCAGGTTCGGAGAAAAAGTTCCTTTTGAAAGGAGGATTCCCACTTTGCTTTGAATAAGAGGGAGGAAAGAGCGTTTCCGTGCCAGGCCCAACTAAGTCTACAACAGGATAGTTAAAAGAGTTTATTCAGAAGGCTTGAACGGATTAGGCGTGCAGGTAAGCTCAACACAAAAGGAGGGAAAATACCCCAAGGATGGTGAGAGCCAGGCCACGGGTGTCCATGTGCGCCGGCCTACCCCAGCAGCGGGTTCGTTCCCGGATTCCTGCTCCTTCTCCTGCCTCGGTCCCTTGGGTACAGTACCTGGAATCGGGCTGCGTCTGCCGAGAAGCGTCTCACGTCGAATTTGGCCCCCGCGCCGAGCCGGCGAAAGAGATCGTGGGCATCCATCTTTACCCAGAAAGCTCCACGGTTCTGCGGCGCCTGCGCAGACTACTTCCTGTGCCCCAGGCAGCATCGGAAGAGGGCGCGAGCGTCAGTGAGTCCTGGAGGCGGAACCTGGCTGGATGAGAGACTAGGCTATTTAATTATCATGTACTCCGTCATTATTTATCCTTTTTTTTTTTCTTTTTTGAAACAAGGTCTTGCTCGGTCGCCCAGGGTGGAGCGCAGTGGCGCAATCGCAGCCTCGAACTCCCGGGCTCAAGTGATCCTCCCACCTCGATCTCCCAAACTGCTGGGACCATAGGCGTGCGCAAATTCTTTGAAAAAATATTTATCAGTATCCTCTTATGTTGGGCACTGTTCTAGACTTTGAGGGACACTTGAGTAAACAACATCTTAAGATTCCTCTTCTCACGAAGCTTACATGTTAGTAGGGACAACAGATATTGTTAACAAATAAGCACAATTTCTGTAAAGTAATAAGTGCTATGAAACAAAAAGGTGTAATTGATAGAGAAAATGATGGTGGAGCTGAATTAGCGAAATTCACTCTGTTGAAGTGATAACTTGAGCTAAGAGGAAGCAACCTTTCCAAGATCTGGAAACAGCATTCCAGATAGGGGAAATGTGACTGAAGAAGGGAAAACGTTTGGAACTTGAGAGAACAGAAAGAATGCCAGTGTGACTGGAGCCAAGTTGCAGCGTGATAGAGTAGTACACATAAGGTTGGAAGGACAAACAGAAGCCAGATCTCACAGAATCTTGTAACAAGGTTACAAGGTATGGAATTTGGACTTCCACCTTGGGAAACTATTTGAAAATTTTTATGGAGAGAGGAACATGATTTAGTTTATCACATTTAATTTTTTATATTTATTGCATTTGTACAAAATTATTTACTGCTTCTCCCTCTTCTGGAATGTAAGTCCCTGAGCACAGGGATGTACTTTGCTTTGCTGTTGTATCCCCAGTTCTCGTTCACTTTCAATAAATGTTTGGTGAATGAATGAGTGGATGTTTCATAAAGGATTACACTGGCTATTAGGAGAATGGACCATAGAAAAGCTAAGAGTGGAAACAGATTAGTCAGAGTAGAATGATGAGCCTGGCTTGTCTAGGTTGGCATATGTGCTGAGAGAGATAAATGGATAGATTTAGGATGTATTTTGGAGGTAGAGCTAAATAAATGTTCCTGACGGATGTTATGCAGAGGTGAGAGAAAGGGAGGAATCAAAGATCACTCCTAGTTTTTTGGCTGGGTAGATGGCGTGCCATTTACTGAGCTAAGAAAGCCTAAGAAAGAAGGACTTTTGGTACAAGTGAGTCATGGAGAGTGGAATCAATTGTTATGTTTTAGACAGATTACAATATCTAGTTGACTTTAATTGGAGACATCCAAATAGGTAGTTGGTTCTGAATCTGAAGCTCAGGAACAAAAATTAGGGCTAGAGAAATTAATTTGCAAATCATCAACACATTAATGGTAAAAGCAGTCACACCATCTGAGCATTTAACTATAAAAATTTAGTATGTATTCGACCAAAGAGAATGAGAAATACTTGAAATTGTATGGGTGAGTTCTTTACAATCAAGGAAAGCAAGTGTGAGGTGAGATGAGGTGGAGGATGTGAATCTGCTGTTTCTCAGATGGATTCAGTCCCTTAACTCCCTATTATAGTCGGGGGTGGTGGCCTTGCTGTCCCAAGTGTGTCTACTTTTTAAAAATAGGAAGTCCCCAAGTACTTCGTCTGTTGCTCAATAAAAATAACTTATCTTTGGCCGGGTGTAGTGGCTCATACCTGTAATCCCAGCACTTTGGGAGGCCAAGGTGGGCAGAATACTTCAGCTCAGAAGTTTGAAGCCAGCCTGGGCAACATGGCAGAGCTCCATCTCTACCAAAAATTAAAACATTAGCCAGGCATTGTGGCACATGCCTCTAGTCCCAGCCACTTGGGAGGCTTAAGCAGGAAGACTGCTTGAGCTTGGGAGGTTGAGGCTGCAGTGACTTGTAATAGTGCCACTGCACTCCTGCCTGGGTGACAAGAGTGAGAACCTGTCTCAAAAATAAATAAATAAATAAAATTAATCTATCTCAACATACTAGGAAAAACTTAATTGTTGGGCTTATTAGTGTGCTTTTCTTCAGTTTGGCACATACATATGGCCACAGCCATATATAAAATTAACATGTATAAAATGACAACTACCATTTTATATGCTTTGTGGATGACTTAGGGAATTAAAAAAAATTCAACTTTATGAGATTTTTTTTCTTTATGATCTGATGTAGAATCTAATCCCTTTGTAAGTGGTAACAAACCCATCTCCAAAAGCATGAGCATGAATGTGATCACTTAGAAAAAATGTGTGAATAGAGAAGAGAAGGGGACCCAGGACAGACCCTGTGGTACTTTAATACTTGGAGATCAGGTGGAGGAGGAGACACCTGTAAAACAAGTCTGAGTAGAAGCAAGTGAAGTAGCAAGCAACCAGTGAGGTAGGAAGACCAGGAATGTGGTGTCACCAAAGCCAGAAGGAAGTTTCAAGAAGAAGGTAGTGATCAGCTATTTCAAAGGCTGTTGAGAGGCTGAAGACAGAAAAGATCACTGCATTTGGCAACATGGAGGTCCCTTGGGTCCCTGATAATGTCAATTTCAGGGACATTGGTGAACAGAGATGACTGGTGAAGGGGTGAAATGGAGATGGATGAAACCAACTCTTCCAAGATTTAGCTGAGCAGGGTAGCAAAGAAGTTGAGTGGTAGCTATAGCCAGATGTGGATTCAAAGGAGGGTTTTGCTTTTGGTTTTTGATGTTTTTAAATAAGGGTGCTAGGAGATGTTTGTAAATTATATCAGATAACCCAGTGGAAAGGTATAAATTGTTGATGCAACAGAGAAGGGAGATTATGGAATGGGGGTGGGATGGAATTTTATCAGGTTGTGTTGGAGGGCTGAGGAGAGAAGTGATAGGAAATAATATTCTCTAACAGTGGGAAAATGAACTTACTAAAGAAAAGCAATAATAATTCTGGGCGATGAATGCCCATTTGAGGTTCAGGGCAATTAACCTAAAAGGAGACACATTAGCGTGATTCAGCCACTTAAATAAGGGTGTGAAGTGCGTAGTGCTGGATTTGGCCAGAGTTAGAGTTTTCCCAGGTTGGTATCATGGAAGGTTATGACAGAGTTCTGCCTTCCCAACTCCAACAAAAAAAAAAGTGACTTGGATTGATAGTTCAATAGAAGTTTAGCCACCTAAAACTCAAGAAGGAAGAGGAAGCCACTAGGAATAATACTCTATGTTACACTAAGAACCCAACTTGCTGCTTTCCTTTCAGAGGAAAGTGGAATTATATTGAATGTTGAATATGTACTATATTCTTTACCTTCGTGAGCATGGATTTGGAGTTAAATAGGGCTGAGTTTAAATTCTCCCAGCTCTTCCATCTATTAGCTGTGATTTGTGATTTGCTCACATTAATCTTTCTGGGACTAATTTCTTTATCTGTAAAATGAGGATCATGATAGCTACTTTGGAATTGTTCTGAAGTTAAGTTATGTTCATAGGCAGTGGTACATAGTGGAAGGAGTGTGGGTTTGGGGCACCAGAAAGGCTTATGTTTGAGTCCAATTGTGTCATTTAGTAATTTGATAATCTTGAATGGGTTATTTCACTGGTCTGTGCCTCAGTTTCCTTGTTGGTAAAATTACAACAAATTTTAGGGATTATAGGGTTACAATATCTACCTTGAGGTTAGGAGCAGCATAATTTTTCATCACACAGGGCTTAAAACAGTTGAGATGGGTCAGGATACTAGATACGTATAAAATCCTAATATGTATATAGATACTGTAGTTATTGTATAAGGCGTTTGGAACAAAATCTCAGACGTAGTAGGTTCTTAATATTGTTTTTTCCATCTTTCAGTTCTTCCTCCTAGAGAAAAGTTCTTGACCCTCAACATACATTAGAATCTTCTGAAGAACTTAAAAAGCAAGAGACCAAGTACAGTGGCTCACACCTATAATCCCAGCATTTTGGGAGGCTGAGGCAGGAGGATCACGTCAGACCAGGAGTTGAAGACTAGCCTGGGCAACATAGGGAGACCCCATCTCTACAAAATATTTTTTAAGAACTAGCCAAGTGTGGTGGTGCACCTGTAGTCCCAGCTACTAGGGAGGCAGAGCTGGGAGGGCCACTTAGCCTGGGAGGTCAAGGCTGCAGTGAGCCATTATCACACCACTACACTCCAGCCTGGGCAATAGAGCAAGACCTTGCCTCAAAACAAATAAGAAAACTGAGTCCCATTCCCAGAAATTCTGTTTTAATTGTTCTATACTGGTTCCCTAGCCTGTATTTTTTTTGAGATGGAGTCTCACTCTGTTGCCCAGGCTGGAATGCAGTGGTGCGATCTCTGCTCACTGCAACCTCCGCCTCCTGAGTTAAAGCGATTCTCCTGCCTCAGCCTCCCGAGTAGCTGGGACTAAATGCCCATGCCACCACAACCAGCTAATTTTTTTTATTTTTAGTAGAGATGGCATCTCACTGTGTTAGCTAGGATGGTATCCATCTCCTGACCTCGGGTTCCGCCTGCTCCAGCCTCCCAAATACGCCTGGCCTATCCTGTAATTTTTGAAAGCTTCTCAAGTGATTCTAATTATAGTCAATGTTAAGAATCCACCTGCTGGAATTATATTTCTAAAGCCCAAATGTGACTATGTTGCTTCTCTGCTTAAAAACATCTCATGAGGCCGGGCGCAGTGGCTCACGCCTGTAATCCCAGCACTTCAGGAGGCTGAGGTGGGCGGATCATGAGGTCAGGAGTTCAAGACCAGACTGGCCAACATGGTGAAATCTCTTCTCTACTAAAAAATACAAAAATTAGCTGGGCATGGTGGCTCGTGCCTGTAATCCCAGCTACTTGGGAGGCTGAGGTAGGAGAAATCCTTGAACTGGGACCCAGGAGATGGAGGTTGCAGTAAGCCCAGATTGTGCTACTGCACTCCAGCCTGGGCTGCAGAGCGAGACTCCATCTCAAAACAAACAAACAAACAAACAAACAAAACAAAAACCCTCTCATGATTCCCATTGTCTACCGAATGTAGCCTGAACTATAAGTTGTATGTCAGGCCCTAAGCAGTGGTTCTCAACGTTTTGTCCTGCTTCAGCATTCGCAGGAAATATGACTCCCTCCCATAAACAGCTTCAGCTTGTGTTCAACTCAGTCCTATCACTTAGCCATCTGTGTGGCCTTGGGTAGTTTACCTATCCTCTCTCAAGCTTTAGTTTTCTCATCTCATTTCAGCTTTGCTTCCAACTCAGAACCTTTATACTTATTTTTCTTTCTTCTTGGAATGTCCTCTCTTCCATAAAGAGTTCTGGAGAACTCCTTACATTCTTCAAAACTCAGTTGACATGTCCTCTCCTGTGTGAAACTTACCCCGAATGTCCCCTCCTTGACATAGTCCATCTTTCTTTGAGTTCTCATGCCACTTTGTTAAGTACCTCTATTTTAACTCTTTTCCTATTCCATTGAAATAATGTTTCCATATATGTCCACAGAGTTGGAGATTTTTGAGGGCTGTTTCTGCATCTCATTTATCTTCATTTTTTTTTTTTCTTTCCATGGAGTCTGTTTCAAAGTAAGCAGTCAGTAAGTCTAGTCTAATTAATGAAGTGAAATGAAATAGACAAAG
Organism: Sapajus apella; assembly: GCF_009761245.1. Lineage (NCBI taxonomy): Eukaryota > Metazoa > Chordata > Mammalia > Primates > Cebidae > Sapajus > Sapajus apella. The sequence goes on from NW_022436952.1 coordinate 31,678,802, forward strand.
ATCCCTGAAGCTGCCAACCTTAATGAATTTTGGAATGGACCTTATGTCTTTTGCTTGGTGCTTTGTGATAAATTTTAGCTGAATGGGTGAAAGAAGACAGAGGAACTGTCATACTTAGACCATTTCATACCCTCACAATGTCCAGCTGACTCATTAAAGGACCATTTCCTCCTGGGGAAAAAACAAAACAAAACCATTTAGAAGCATTGTCAACATAAGCAGTGAGGAAACTGAATCATGGTTTTGTTTAACTGGAATTTCTCTAAAAACCAGTATGGTCTGACTGGTAGACACACATGGTTTCTCAGCTGTAGCAAGTGAGAACACAAAGTCTGCATAACACTGCAGTGGGAGCTAGCTGGGATAACTTGTTGTGAACAGGGTGATCACTCTATGCCCTAAGAGTATGTTTTTGAAAACTTTTCCTCCTCCACTCCCTGCTTAGTGTTCAATGAACTTGGTGGTGGTTGTTTTTACAGTGTTTCTGGAATGGACTAAGGCTTAGGGATCCAAAAATGAACTAGACACAGTCCTTGGTCTCAAGTAGCTTTGAGTTTGCTAGGGACAGAGAACTGTTTTCAAACAGATCTAGGAAATTCTCTAGGCACTGCAGTATAAGTTATAGGAAGTGAGGGAGTAAGTTGCTCTAGGGTGGCAGGGTGGAGTGGGCTTTGTGGAAAGTTAGAAAATACTCTGTAGAGAAGATAAACCTGGCATAGCCTTCACAAATAAAGTGTTGACCAGTTAGACAAGACAGGTAAAGGTATTTAAGTAGAGAGAAGAGCAGCAACAAACGTAAGGAGGCATGAAACAGCCTGTTGTGTTTGGGGAACTACTAGTGGCTCAGCAAAGCTGGAAGTGGAGGCTGCAGCAAGAAACAGAGCTGGACAGGTAGGTGGGGACTAGCTTGCGAAGGGCCTTTTCTATACACTGACTTTGAACTTAATCTTGTAGGCGCTGAGAGCCATTAAAGGATGTTAAGCCAGTTATATAAACAGTTTTTTTTTTATATAAACAGTTTTAAATTTAATATTTATTTATTTATTTATTTAGAGACAGGGTCTCATGTCATCCAGGCTAGAACGCAGTGGTACAATCATAGCTCAGTGCAGCCTTGACCTCTCCAGTCTCAGGTGACCCTCCTACTTCAGCCTCCCTAGTAGCTGGGGCTACAGGCATGTGCCACCATGCCCAGCTAATTTTTATATTTCTGTAGAGGTTTCGCCATGTTGCCTAGGCTGGTCTTGAACTCCTGGGTTCAAGCAGTCCTCCTTCCTTGGCCTCCCAGAATGCTGGGATGACAGGCATGAGCCACTGTGCCTGGCAGTTTTAATTTTAAAACATCACTTTAGTAGCAACACGGAAGGGAGGCGAGTCTGGAGTCAGGGAGACCAGGACAATATTGAATTAGTAGTTAGTGAGGGAAGAAGGCAGTGACTATGGGAAAGGAGAAAGGAGCAAATCTAAAGGACATTAAGGAGGTAAAGTGATTGGATGTGGAAGGACAGCAGGAGAGGGAGAAACCTAAAATAATTCCCAGGTCTCAAACTTAGGTGACTGAGTAGGGGTGAGCCTTTTCACGGAAAGGGGTAATACTGAAGGGCTAGGTTTGTGTGAGGACTATATATTAATAGTAAGCTTAATTCTGAATACATTGTGTTTGAGATTTTTGTGGGACACCTGAATGAAGCTCCTAATGGTTATTTGGAAGTAGGAATTATTATTTCTCTGCAAAGGGAGCTAGACTCTTCTGAACTGCAACTTCAGGATCTTAATTTAAAAGTGAGTCGTCCTCTCTCCAGTCCATGCCTCCAAGACGACAAAGGAAAGAAGGAACAACAGTCGTGCCACAGAAGGCTGTGGCCATGTGCAGCCGATTTGCTGCATGAACTGTGCCCGATGCATGCCAATGACAAGGCCATTAAGAAATTCGTCATTCATGCCGGGCGCGGTGGCTCAAGCCTGTAATCCCAGCACTTTGGGAGGCCGAGGCGGGTGGATCACGAGGTCAAGAGATCGAGACCATCCTGGTCAACATGGTGAAACCCCGTCTCTACTAAAAATACAAAAAATTAGCTGGGCATGGTGGTGCGTGCCTGTAATCCCAGCTACTCAGGAGGCTGAGGCAGGAGAATTGCCTGAACCCAGGAGGCGGAGGTTGCGGTGAGCCGAGATCGCGCTATTGCACTCCAGCCTGGGTAACAAGAGAGAAACTCCATCTAAAAAAAAAAAAAAAAAAAAGTCAGGGATATTTCTGAAGTGTGCGTCGTCGATGCCTATGTACTTCCCAAGCTGTATGTGAAGCTACATTACTGTGTGAGTTGTGCAATTCATAGCAAAGTAGGCAGCAATTGGTCTCGTGAAGCCTGCAAGGACCAAACACCCCCACCCCGAATTAAACCTGCAGGTGCTGCCCAATGACCCCCGCCAAAACCTATATGGGGAGCTGAGTCCTTAAAGACTGAAGATGGACTGTTCTCTGGAGAAAAATAAAATGGAAATTGTACTTAAAAAGTGAGTTGAGGAGAGGGTGATTGGGTATGGATAACAAACCCAGAAGCCGTTCCCACAGTGAGACATAAACCTTGCTTTCTCTGGGGCTGAGTTTTCAATTTCAAATTCTCAAGATTTACCAGTAGTCTAGTACTTTAAAAATCCAAGTCATGTACTCAAGAAATCCAAATTCTTACATTTTTTGTACTTTTTTGCCACCAATAGTCACTAGAGGGTACTCTTTAGGCTACAATACAATGTAAGTGTACTACTCAAATATTCTTTTAATCAGGACAGAATTGAAGTAAATAGTGCCAGGACCAATGCTGACCTCACGGTGGCACTCCAGTGTTGGAATAAAGTGCTCTCTGGAATCACCTTATTAACCTCCAAATGGACAGTCCACACTGAAGCGAAGAGTTGGCATGAACTCTGGGTCCATAGACCCTACCGTTTAATTTCCTAAAGAGAATTTACCAAGGAATTTGCTTTTCTGTTTTAAAATCAGCTCTGGCCTAAGGCTGGATCAATAGAATAAGTGTATAGTATGGCAGAATGTCTCTATCTATAAAAAATTTCATCAGAGTTCAACACTAACCAAAATAATATCACCATTATTGTTTATTAATAGCTACCATTTATTGAGTGACTGCTGTGTGCCACATTGGGTTCAGGATACTTTTTAGATCATGTGAGCTTATTGAACTCACGACAGCTCTATGAGGTTGAAATTACAGTGTTCTTATTTTTCTGAGGAAGAAACTAGGGCTCAGAGACATTAAGTAGCTTGCCTCTCACATCATATCGGTAGTAAGTGGCCATACTGGGTTTTGAACCCAATCTGTGTGATTTCTAAGCTTGAGCTCTTTAAAGAAGGCTGCATTGCCTCATATTATTGATGCCAAGATACAAGCAGCAGTTAATGAAACTTGGTTTTCTTCAGGTATAGGCTATTTGGCATGAGGTGGTTTAAATAATACCATATTTAAGGAAATCTAATGAAGGCTCCTACTGTGAATTTGTGGCCTATCCATGAAACTCTTTGCCACATTTGAGAAACAGGTTATTTACATAATCACCAAGTATGTCCCACAAGGTATTTATTAATTACAAAGAGAAAAATAGAAAACTTACAGTGGAGCAACCTGGAAGATGCCATGTGAATCAAATGGTCACAGTATAAATGGTAACACAAAAGTGGTAAAATATCAGTATGTACACCATGGTGATATTCTTTTGCTTTTATTGTGGAATAGACACAGGGACAAGGGAGGATTTGCTGACATTATTGGTCAGGAGTGGAGTAGAGGATGATTCCTATCTTTGATTTCTATCTGTGAAAGCCCAGATCTCACAAAGATTTCCAAATGAAACATTTACCTTTCTAAGGCATAGAGAACTATTTGTGAACCCTAGACTCTATACGAGGAAAGGCTCTAAGAAAGACACAAATAATAAAATTCTAGAATAATGTTATAGTACTGATTGTAGACTAAGGGGAGTAGGATTTGATTGTCCTCCTAATAAAATGCTTAATCAAGAGTATATAATTTATAAATCATATTTGTAAAGCATTTTTTTTAAATGCCTTACAGACTTCAAAGCCCTCAAGCTTCTCTGTGTCTCTAGGGGTTAATATCAGCATTTTGTATATTCTCAGCTTGAGATAATTACCAATGTGCCTATTTTTTTAAGGAACTGTCTTTTGGTGAGAAGGAGAAGATGTCTGCAGAAGCTTTTTGTTCAACATGTCAGTATTTGCATGATTTACAGTGTAATTAACCAGGCCCTGTAGCACCGGCAGACCTGCCCCCTTCACTATTCATCATGTTTCCAGCAACTTCAGATCATCAACTCTGCTGGGAGGAAATATGTCCTTCTTGGAGATGTAAAAATATATCCACAATCATTCCCACAGGCAGAATGTGATCCATCCTTATGTATTTATTGTTTCTCATATCTAAGGGATCTTCCCTCCATTATTTTTGTACAGCATTACTCTCGGAACTAAACTAATTAAATAAATACAAGGCCAGGCATGGTAGCTTATAGTTACCAAGAGCACTTTGAGAGGCCAAGGCAGGTAGATCACTTTGAGCTTAGGAGTTTGAGACGAGCTGGGCAACATGGCGAAACCCTCTCTCTACTAAAAATACTATTTTAAAAAAATACTTTAAGTTCTGGGTACATGTGTAGAAAGTGCAGGTTTGGTACATAGGTATACATGTGCCATGGTGGTCTGCTGCATTCATCAACCCGTCATCTACATTAGGTATTTCTCATAATGCTATCCCTCCCCTAGCTCCTTACCCCCTGACAGGTCCCAGTGTGTGATGTTCCCCTTCCTGTAACCATGTGTTCTCATTGTTCAACCCCTTCTTATGAGTGAGAACATGTAGTGTTTGGTTTTCTATTCTTGTGTTAGTTTGCTTAGAATGATGATTTCCAGCTTTGTCCCTGCAAAGGACATGAACTCATCCTTTTTTATGGCTGCATAGTATTTCATGGTATGTATGTGCCACATTTTCTTTATCCAGTGTATCACTGATGGGCATTTGGGTTGGTTCCAAGTCTTTGCTATTGTGAACAGTGCCACAATAAATATACATGTGCTTGTATCTTTATAGTAGAATGATTTATAATTCTTTGGGTATATACCCAGTAATGGGATTGCTGGGTCAAATGGCATTTCTAGCTCTAGATCCTTGAGAAGTCACCACAGTGTCTTCCACAATGGTTGAACTAATTTACACTCCCACCAATCGTGTAAAATCATTCCTATTTCTCCACATCCTCTCCAGCATCTGTTGTTTCCTAACTTTTTAATGATTGCCATTCTAACTGGTGTGAGATGGTATCTCCTTGTGGTTTTGATTTGCATTTCTCTAATGACCAGTGATAATGAGCTTTAAAAATACAAAAATTAGCCAGGTGTGGTGATGTGTACCTGTAATCCTAGCTACTTGGGAGGCTGAGGCAGGAGAATCGCTTGACCCCAGGAGGTGGAGGTTGCAGTGAACCAAGATTGCACCAGTGCACTCCAGCCTGGATGACAGAACAACACTCTGTCTCAAAAATAAAAAATAAATACAAAATCTAATACTACTTAGGAATAATTTCGTTATTCAATTGCTTATAATCACCAGCACATATTTGTTAAGGTATAATTGTGCTGGGTAAAAGACAAAGTCTGTTGATTCAAAATCTAAAACAAAACACCTATATAGACAAGTAATATTATTGCAAAACGACTTTAAGTCTCTATATTAAAACATTGCAGGTATCCAAAAAACTTCAAATGTGTTTACTTTTGGCCCAGTAAGCATTCTAAGTATTTACTCTGAATATACACCTATGGCAATATGAAAATACATATGCATAAGTTTATGTATTGCAGTATTGTTTGTATTGGGAAACAATTTAAATTCCCATATGGTTCTCTAGCAAGCAGGCTCAGGAAAAAAAATGTCTCCTATGGAGAAGAGTGGTTGAATAAACTACAGTACAAACACATAAGAGAGTACTATACATCTTTAAAAAAGAATGAGGGGGCAGGCACAGTGGCTCACACTTGTAATCCCAGCACTTTGGGAGGCCAAGGTGGGTGGATCACCTGAGTTCAGGAGTTCAAGACCAGCCTGGCCAACATGGTGAAAACCCACCTCTACTAAAAATACAAAAATTAGCTGGGCACGGTGATATACGCCTGTAATCCCAGCTACATGGGAGTCTGAAGCAGGAGAATTGCTTGAACCCAGGAGGCAAAGGTTGCAGTGAGCTGAAATTGTGCCACTGCACTCTTGACAGAGCAAGAGAATAAGGAAGATGTCTGTGAACCAATATGGAATGATTTCTAGGTTATATTATTTAGTGAAAAAGGTAGAGTACAAAACAGTATAGTTGCTACTTTTTGTGTAAAAAAAAAAAAAAAGGAGTGAGAAAACATACACACGTCTGCTTTTTTGACCAAAAACAAAAACTGGGAAGGATAAACTGGAAAGTAATGAGATTAGCTACCTACCGGAAGTGGGAGGAAATGAGGAAGAAAGTGTGAGGAGGCTGGGGACTGAGTAGAGGGGATGAGGACTGACATTTTTCTTGAATATTTCTTTTTGTATGGTTCTATTTTTTGGAACTATGTTAATGTTTATATACTAAAACACACACGAAATGCACACACACAAATGGGGTGGGGGGAGACATACTAAAATGGAATGCTAACAAATCAACCTAACAGTTTCAAGTGAATAATATAATCACCCGGAAGGCCAGGTATGTTGGTGGGGGGGACTAACCCAATCCAAGCAACTTCAGAATACAATTGTTTTTACAGTATATACTCTCAGACGAAAGACTAAATGAACTGTAAATGAATATTACATTTTAGTTAATTTTTTTTTGCAGTAGAGGATGCCTTTTGGTAGCAATTCTAAAGCTACTTCTGTGTATTCTGGAATTGGGCAAATAAGTAAATATATTACAGATAATGAAATTCATTTTCTTCACAGAGAGAAGAGAGTTACAAATTAGAATGGGACAAAAGTAGAACGAATCCTATAGTGTTGGATTAGACTTGGAATGACAGTGTAAAACTCTTGTTTTTTAAGAAAAGTATTGAGTATGTTTTGGCCGGGTGTGGTGGCTCACACCTGTAATCTCAGCACTGAGAGGCTGAGGCGGGCAGATCACGAGGTCAAGAGATCAGGACCATCCTGGCCAACATGGTGAAACCCCATCTCTACTAAAAACACAAAAAATTAGCTGGATGTGGTGGCGTGCGCCTGTAGTCCCAGCTACTTGGGAGGCTGAGACAGGAGAATTGTTTGAACCTGGGAGGTGGAGGTTGCAGTGAGCCGAGATCATGCCACTGCACTCCAGCCTGGCAACAGAGTGAGACTCTGTCTCAAAAATAAAAAAAGGTATGAGTATGTTTTTATTGTGTACATATAATAATATATATATGCATGTATATAATCCCTGATTCTTTTCACTGAGAAAGCCCAGAAACAATGACACCCCAAGAGCAATGAGCACACCTGTCACTTAGATCTTGATTTCTAATTTTGTTACTATTAAAAGGAACCAGAGCTCCTTGGGGAATTGGCCAATTCCAGGGAGGCTAGGGCTGGGGAAGTACAAGATGAGCCTTGCACATCTTATTAAGTAAGTTAGAAAGTGCTTTAAAATATAGGATCAGACAATGTCAAAATGTCCAAGAGTTTTCCTCAAGGGATTCCTGCTAGGCAAATCTGGAACAATTAAGCATAATGATAAATAATGATAGTAATGTATTATAACTCATTGAATAACATATGTGGACATATAAATAAATAAGAGTAAATAAATGTGGGAGAAGGAAAAGTGAGTCCTTATTGTAGACTATCAACTAATAAATGTAGGAGGAATAATGGAATTAGAAAGTCACTATTTGGCAACTGTCATGGTAATAATTGAATCATCGATGGATAGGAAAAGTAGCAGGTAAAGTTTGGTTGAGAAACGGGATATTTACATAGTCACAAAGTATGTCCCCACAAGATGTTTATTAATTATAAAGAGAAAATTTATGAATTTAGAGTGGAGAAATATGTCAGATACTATGTTAGCAAAATGACCAAAATGATAAAGCAAATGTAAAATATCAATATTTAGGAAATTGGATGAGGAGTATACAGGAATTCTTTGTACAATTTCTATACCTTTTCTGTAAATCTGAAATTAAGAAATAAAAAGCTAAGAGAGAAATAAAAAGTTAAAAAGTTGAAAGTAAAACACTTTCAAGGATTGCTAAGCTACAACAAGACAAAGGCTGTAATGAATGTGTAACATGTAAATTCTGCTCACCTTCCTAGCAGAACAGCTTACAGAAGGTCTTCCTTAGGGTGTGGGGAGTGGGAAGAGGGCAAATACCTTATGTGATGCTTCTTTGAACACAATTTTTATTTTATTTTTCCAGACAGGGTCTTGCTCTGTTGCCCAGGCTGGAGTACAGTGTTATAATCATAGCTCACTGCGCCTCAACCTCTTGGGCCCAAGAAATATTGCTACCTCAGCCTACCAAGTAGCTTGGACTGTCATCACCCACCACTACACCTGGCTAATTCTTTTTATTTTGTAGAGATGATGTCTCACTATGTTGCCCAGGCTGGTCTTGAACTCTGGGCCTCAAGCAGTCTTCCCACCTCCACCTCCCAAAGTGCTGGGATTACAAGTGTGAGCCACTACACTTGGCATGAACACAATTTTTAAGAATTGTTTTTTAAAAGATATCAACCTAGGCCGGGCGCGGTGGCTCACGCCTGTAATCCCAGCACTTTGGGAGGCCGAGGCGGGTGGATCACGAGGTCAAGAGATAGAGACCCTCCTGGTCAACATGGTGAAACCCCGTCTCTACTAAAAATACAAAAAAAAAAATTAGCTGGGCATGGTGGCACGTGCCTGTAGTCCTGGATACTCGGGAGGCTGAGGCAGGAGAATTGCCTGAACCCAGGAGGCGGAGGTTGCGGTGAGCCAAGATCGCGCCATTGCACTCCAGCCTGGGTAACAAGAGCGAAACTCTGTCTAAATAAATAAATAAATAAATAAATAAAAATAAACCTGTGGCTGGGCGTGGTGGTTCATGCCTGTAATCCCAGCACTTTGGGAGGCCAAGGCCGGCGGATCACGAGGTCAAGATATCGAGACCATCCTGGCCAACATGGTGAAACCCTGTCTCTACTAAAAATGCAAAAATTAGCTGGGCATGGTGGCGTGCACCTGTAGTCTCAGTTACTCAGGAGGCTGAGGTAGAAGAATTGCTTGAACCTGGGAGGCGGAGGTTGCAGTGAGCTGAGATCGTGCCAAAAAAAAAAAGATATCAACCTGTTACAAAAGAATTTTGAAGGTATTTCTTAAAACTCTGTAATGTAACAGAAATTCTGGGTTTCTAGTTGTTAAAAACAAACAAACAAAAAACAATTAGATGAAAATTTTAATCCCAGAAGACCTAAAAATTTAAGAAATTAAAAAATAATAAAATAGAGTAATTTCTGTTCCCTTCCCAGACAGTAAATTTAAATAAAAACTTCTGATTATGATGGCTGTTATAAAGCTTTAATGTTACTGATACAAATGTACTCCAAAACGCTTTTATCCGTCACATAGAAATGAGTGAAAGATCATTGAAGAGAACTGTCCTAGGTAATGAGGTGGTAAGACTACAAGGTGCCTAGTAGTATTCTGAATACTTTTTGTAAATTAACTCATTTATTCTCACTGCAACCTTATGTTGTAATATTATTATTAGATTCATTTTACACTTGAAAAAACCAGGGTTCCCAAACTTTCTTGATAACTGTGCTCTTAGACTCTCAGCAATTTTTTCACAACTCAGGCTCAAAGAAATACCTAATAATTCCATTTGTTAAGTTAAGCCCAAATATCTTAACATATATTTGTGATTTTACAGCTTAGTAGCCATTTGAAAAAATAATACATATAAAAGTTGTTTTATTTCTTTGAGACAGAGTCTCACTCTGTTGCCCAGGCTGGAGTGCAGTGATGTAATCACGGCTCACTGCAACCTCTGCCTCCTGGGTTCAAGCAGTTCTGATGCTTCAGCCTCCCAAGTAGCTGGGATTACAGGTGTGCACCAATATACCCAGCTAATTTTTGAATTTTTATAGTGATGGGGTTTCACCTATGTTGGCCAGACTGATCTCAAACTCCTAGTCTCAAGTGATTCTCCTGCCTCAGCCTCCCAAAGAGCTGGGATTAAAGGCATGAGCCCCTGCCCTGGGCCATACATATAAATTTAAAGAAAAAAAATTGTATTTCATTTAAAAATAATTACACTTACTTGCTAATGGGAGTTGCAAAAAAAAAAAATTACCTACACACTAAGAGCACAGTTATCAATAAAGTTTGGGAAGCTTGGTTTTTTCAACTATAAAATGAGTCTAATAATAGTACCTACAATATAGGCTGGGTACGGTGGCTTATGCCTGTAATCTCAACATTTTAGGAGGTTCAGGCAGGCAGATCACTTGCGGTCAGAAGTTTGAGAGAAGCCTGGCCAACATGGTGAAACCCCATCTCTACTAAAAATACAAAAATTAGCCAGGAGGCTGAGGCAGGAGCATTGCTCGAACCCAGGAGGCAGAGGTTACAGTGAACCGAGATGACGCCACTGCACTCCAGCCTGGGTGTCAGAGTGAGTAAGAGTCCTTCTCAAAAAAAAAAAAAGAAAAGAAAAGAAAAGAAAGTCTTTATAACATAGGGTTTCAGTACAAGCTTATTGGATGTTGCACATCTTCTCAAACCTTGGGCTCAGATTGGACACTAACACACTCATTTCCTGATTCACATTGATATTCACATAGTACTTGCTTTTCATCCCAGCAACCACAGAAAACTCAGCTTTGCAATGATCTGATGTTACCAAAAGGATACTGTTTGAATGTTGAAACCACGACTATCTCATACTAGTAGTTCACATGATTTTCAACAGATATTGAGTATCAGTGTGTTGTCCTTGAACATTTGAAATATTCTGTGTTGCCCTATGGACTTGCTGCTGTTCCATGCTGGAGTTCCTGGGGGCACCGTTTGAGAACTGTGGTTCTACCACAGCATTGTTTTTTCAGTTTTGGGGACAAAATTCTCAGGGAGGTCAGATGTGGTGGCTCACCCCTATAATCCTAGCATTTTGGGAGGTTGAGGCAGGAGGATTGCTTGATCCCAGGAGTTCAAGACCAGCCTGGGCAACATATGAAAACCTTGTCTCTACAGAAAATTAAAAAATTAGCTGGGCATAGTGGTATGTGCCCATACTCTTAGCTACGCAGGAGATTGAGGTAGGAAGATCGTTTGAACCCAGGAGTTTGAGGCTACTGTGAGTCATGATTGTGCCACTGCACTCCAGCCTGGATGACGGAGAAAAAAAAAATCTAGGGGAGTAATATAAATCAGATTGTGATTTCTAATATTAATAATTAGTGTAAATATTAACAAATCGTATAAAGAGTTAATATCTTAAAAATCTTGCTCTTCATTTAAGTTAATGTCTTTTTGTTTTATCTAATTGCTTTGGAATGGGCTTTTATTTTATAGACAACTAAACAGAAACAGACTCATTTGAAATGAACAACAAATTGTTTTTGTTTTTGTTTTTTTGAGACAGAGTCTCACTCTGTCGCCCAGGTTGGAGTGCAGTGGCACTGTGTCGGCTCACTGCAAACTCCTTCTCCCAGGTTCAAGCTAGTTCTCCTGCCTCAGCCTCCTGAGTAGCTAGGAATACATGTGCCTACCACCACACCTGGCTAATTTTTATATTTTTAGGAGAGACAGAGTTTCACCATGTTGGCCAGTCTGGACTCAAGCTCCTGAGCTCAGGTGATCTGCCTGCCTTGGACCCTGCAAGTGCTGGGATTACAGGCGGAAGACACTGCACCCAGCCTAAATTATTAACATCGTATAGGTCAAAGGTAACTGCTTGCATTCAAGGAGTGGGAAGCAAGGATAATACATACTAAATGTTTCAGCTGATAATATATGTAATAAAAATATTTTATACCACCAAGTACATGGGGTGGTGAACTGAGGGAACTTTGTAAGTTTAGTTGAACCTCTCTTTATTTATTTATTTTTTTTCCGTACATATTCTGCTTATGTAGAACCTCTCTCTCTTTTAAGCAAATTCATTACTTGAAATTGTGAATGTTCTCAACTAGTATAAAAGGGGCTTGATTATTTTTACAAAAGAATATTCTGTGAGATTCTTTGATACTTAAAAAAAATTTTTTTTAATCTTAAAATAGAGATGGGGTCTTACTATGTTGCTCAGGCTGATCTCGAGCTCTGGAGCTCAAGCAATCTTCCTGCCTCAGCCTTCCACAGCGCTGAGAGTACAGGCATGAGCCACTGTGCCCAGCTGCTTTGATACATTTAAAGTATGATGTGGTTAACTGAAATTGAGATATGTTCCCTACTTTTAAAAAATTACTGAAATTGAGATATATGCCCAACTTTTTAAAAAATAGGTTTTATTTAATTTTTAGATCCACGGTTTTGCTATGTTTCCCAGGCTGGACTGAAACTCCTGGCTCAAGTAATCCTCCTGCCTCAACCTTCCTAATAGCTGGGATTATAGGTCTGTGTCACCATGACCAGCTGCCCAACTTTTAAAAATACACATTATTTTATAAAATACCTCATCGTGTTCTGTTGCATTTTGAGTTTTCTGTCTTTTAGGAGTATGGCAAGCAAAACATTCTTCTAAATGTACATAAAGGGAAAATGAGGCACAGAACAAAGCAGTGAGTTTATTTAGCATCACATAGTAGGAAATTAAAAGGCACCAGCTACTCATCTTTATTATAAAATATCATGTAATTAGTATCTAACAGCCATTGTTTTCACAATAAAGTGATGCTATATAAAATCAATAAATAAAAGTACCTATTTCTATGTGATCTTGTAGTAGAGTTAACATACGTAATTTTTTTTGCCCAAGAATTTGACTGAGTTCTACTGATTGTACTAACAGTCAAGATAATGACAGCATATATCATATCCAATGAGTGATGTGATTCAAATAAGCTTAATGACAGATAGAGGAAATGCTTGCTTTTGTTTCACTTCTATAGTCCTGATAAGGGGTCTAGTTTGATTAGGGTGACACCAGCTTGTATTAATGGCATGAAGAATCAGAAAGTTTCACTTTACTTTGCCATCATATTTTGATAGCAGATTGACTTAATAAAGCTGGGATTCCCAGAACATTGCGAAAAATATCTCTGAGGCATCTTTGCAAAGTTATTCTGTAGCCTAGGCTGAAATACTATGGTTATATCTTCCTTGGGATGTCCAGTATTTTAATTATGGAGCAATTACAGAGCATTGTCTTCCACGCCATTTATCTATATATCGCCCTCCTTTTCGCTGCTCCAGAGTACCTGGGATTCTCTAAGGTAAAAGCAACGGCTCCCCAGTGAAGGAAGAAGAGAAAAAAAAAAAAAAAAAAAAAAAAAAAAAAAAAAAAAAAAAAAAAAAACAAGCAAAGGCATTTCTCTGAGTCCTTGGGAAAAGCAAGGAAATCTAAGACAATCCTGATGGGGTGAAGGTCTTTTCAAAAACTTTTTTAGAAATGGCATCTTGAATAATTGTCTTTAGTTTCATTTAAATATCATGATGAATTGGCTGCGAAAAGAGGATGAGGGGGAATGTGAAAGGATTTGCATAACAAAGAACCATAAATCATCTCGGGTACAGCAGATCCCCTATCGCTCAGCCTACGGGCTTGTCAGAGGAACTGCAGGGAGAAAGATAAGAGAGAAAAGGGCCTTCCAGCTTGGGGGCTACAGCATCCCCCAAGTTAGCAAGACCCCAAACCAAGTCTTTCCTGAAGTATCATTCATTTACTCATTTTGGAAATATCTGTCAAGTGTCTACTACGTGCAAGGCACTATTCTAGTTGCCATTAGTCTGGGAAAGTGTAAGAGAGTGGGGTAGTAGCACTATGATGAGTAGGATACAGTCCCTGCTTTACTATTTATTAGGCATTTTTGTTTTGTTTTGTTTTGTTTTATTTTCTTGAGATGGAGTCTTGCACGGTCGCTCAGGCTGGAGTGCAATGATGCGATCTTGGCTCACTGCAACCTCTGCCTCCTTGGTTCATGTGATTCTCCTGCTTCAGCCTGCCGAGTAGCTGAGATTACAGGTGTACACCACCACACTTGGCTAATTTTTTGTATTTTTGGTAGAGATAGGGTTTCAGTATGTGGGCCAGACTGGTCGCGAACACCTGACCTTGTGATCCACCTGCCTCGGCCTCCCAAAGTGCTGGGATTATAAGTGTGAGTCACTGTGCCCGGCCTTTATTAGGCAAGGACCTAGCTCCCTTAACATTAACCTTAGTACACAATTAGGGTATGCCTAACTTGGTTAAACAGATGTATTTCTGAACCTTTCTGGCATTAAAATGAATGTCTAGCAAGTGAATCTTTACATTCTCCATAAATCTGTCCCTGTGACCCTCAGTTGGAATTAATTTTTCTCCATCCCTGTGTTTCTGTAGCTGTCTTTGTGTTTATACTCCATCTTTCTCAGCAGGCCTGTTTGAGGCAATGGTCATGGAGTAGAAAGTGGAAAGAGCATGGGCTCTGCAACCACACAGGTTCAAATTAGAACTCCAGTTCTACCGCTTAGTCGTTGTGTGTGATCTGGGTTAGTTACTTTTTTTTTTTTTTAATATTTTGATTTCCATAGCTTTTTGGGGAACGTGGTGTTTGGTTACATGAGTAAGTTCTTTAGTGGCGATTTGTGAGATGTTGGTGCACCCATCACCAAAGCAGTATACACTAAACCCAATTTGTAGTCTTTTATCCCTCATCCCCTTCTCACACCTTCCCCCTGAGTCCCCAGAGTCATTCTTATGCCTTTGCATCCTCATAGTTTAGCTCCCACTTATAAGTGAGAACATGCGATGTCTGGTAGTCCTTTCCTGAGTTACTTAGAATTATAGTCTCCAATCCTATCCAGGTTGCTGCGAATGCCATACCATTAATTCATTCCTTTTTGAGTAGTATTTCATCATATATATATATATATATCACAGTTTCTTTATCCACTTGTTGATTGATGGGCATTTGAGTTGGTTCCACATTTTTGCAGTTGCAAATTGTGCTGCTATAAACATGCATGTGGAAGTATCTTTTTCATATAATGACGTCCTCTGATCTGGGTTAGTTGTTTAACTTCTGTAAGCCCTGGTTTCCTCCTCTGTGACAAGGGGATAATAGTTCCTATTTTGGGGGACTTCCTAAATATTAAAGGAAGTAAGGAATATCAGTATTTAGAAAAATGCCTGGAATATAATAAGCATTCAGTTGTTAATCATTGCTATTAGGTGTTTTATAGATGATCATCTTATATTCAAGGAAACCAAAACTCATAAAGGTTAAATAACTTAAGTACTGTACTTTGTAATTTGGAGGAAGTATAACATTGGATTTAAGAACTCGGGAGCCATGTTTACCTTGTTCACCTTCCTTTTCTGTCTTTTACTATTTATACAGCCCTGAAGCAATCATTTAATTACTCTTGGCTTTCACTTCTTTATTTGAAAAATAAGGATGATGACTGATCATCTCTCACTCACTACTTATTATGAGGATGAAATGAGATGATATTGTAAAGTGCTTGGCATGTAGCATGCAGTCAGACTACTATTGTTACCAGAAGTCACCTAGTGGCCAACTGGCAGGTCTTGGGTTTAAATCTAGTGAGTTTGACTCTCAAGCACTTGCCTTTTTCTGATAAACTCACCCCAGCTCCATTTCTGTCTGAGCTGAGATTCTGAAGAGTTAGCAGATGCTATCAACACTTGAAAATCTTTTTTTCAAGTGTAATAAAATGAATTTGTTGATTTTCTCTTTTGATGATTGCTTTATATTTCACAAATATATACTCACATACCCATAATCTTGGAACAGCTTTTCCCTCCTCAATCAATAGAATATGTATAATTATATATATATATATATATATATATATATATATACACTGTATATATATTTTCCAACCCCATAAAGGAATAGCCAACATCTCAAAGGAACATACTGCTGCCTTCACCCACATGGACTTTTCAAAACACTTACTTTTGAAAGAAATGATCATCCTGGAGGAAGCATTACAGGGAATTTCTTGCAATAAGGAATAGTATCAAAATTTGTTTGTGGAATACAACCCAAGTGAAAAGGAAAAGCAAGGGCTTGCCTTCTTCCTTCCTGCAGACCCTGACTTGGAATACTGCCGCTCCCCAGACCCAGGAGGGGCGAGAGCAGAAGGGTCAAGGAGTGGTGACCAGGTTAGCAACAAGGGCAACAGAGGGAGGAGACAAAAGAGCACCAAGTGGAGGCTGCTGGCCGAATGCCTGAGCATGTTTCTTTGCTGAAAGAGAATGGCAAGACAGTGACTCAAACTGAGAGAAGAGGGTGGAGAGGGAAGAGGACAGCTAATGGATGGGGTGGCCCAGCAGGGGTCAGAGGTCATGAGGGCACACAGTGAACTAATTGGCCACTCTGCATATTCACTTTCTGCTTCTAGCTTACAGCTGGGCCTTGAGAAAAGGGCCTGGGGGTGAAGCTGGCTTTGTAGATTTGAGGCCAACTGGTGAAAAGCAACAGAAACTGAAAAGGGAGACAAGAACTCTCTTTCCTCCTCTAGGAACATCTGACCAGGGGCAGCCTTTTGCAAAAGAAAATGTTAAAGATTTCACTTCATTCATTCATACATTCGTTCATTCATCATCAACATCATCATCATCTCCACATATTAATTGGATGCTCCAAGAAATGTTACCAGATGAGGAAGGATTATAGACACCTTTAACTTGAAATATAGATGATCAGAGTTAAATTTGGGCTTTTGAGATCATCTAGTTCAGCTCTTTTGTTTTATACTTAAGGAAAAGACAAAAACAATTTGCTCAAGCTCACAAGAAAGTAGCAGAGGAGGAAGCAGAGCTCAAGTCTTCTCACTCCACATTCAGAGATGTTTCTAGTACACACTTCTGAGAAACACAGTAAATGAAAACTTGTGCTGACCTGTGTGATTAACAGCTCAGCCTCTGGGTCAGACAGACTGGGCTACAATGCTGGCTACTAGCTCTGTAACCTTAAAACAGTTACTTAATCTTTCAAAGAATCAGTTTGTAGAAAAATAGGATTGTTATGTGAATTAAGTGCAGTAAATGCATGTAAAATGAGCACATGCTTTACAATGACTACGACTATTGCAATTACTTTAGAGCCCAGTATAGACTGTGCTTTTGATGATAAACATGTAAGGCAATGAACACTTCTCTTCCCATATAATCTCTATGGGCCTGCCATCCCAAGATGAAAATTCTCCTTCCTCCTCAGTTAAGAGACCCATGAAGATAGGAGGGAAACTTTAGAGGCCTCTCTGAACCTTTTGCAGACAGAGCTGCCCACATTTGAAATGAGCCAACTTTCAAAGAGTCAGTACCTGGGAAGGGCTAAAACCAGGGCTAGGCACATAGTGAGCACTCAGTAAGGTTAGCTGTTGTCATTATTACTGGGAAGGAGGGAGTTCTTTGTCACTGCACGGGTTCAAGCATAAGACTGGCTTACCCTTTGTCAGGAATGTTTAAGGGAGATTTATGCATTGGACAGAGTAACTGGGTTCAGTTTTGTTTGTTATTTTGCTTTCCAGAGACTCTTTGTTTTACCCTCTTCAAAGGTCTGGCTGCATGAAGCGAGGAAAGGAATCTGGGAACCTAAATGTCTTTAAAAGATTTCCATCAGGCCAGTCATGGTGGCTCACAGCTGTAATCCCAGCACTTTGGGAGGTCAAAGCAGGCAGATCACTTAGGCTAGGAGCTCAAGACCAGCTAAGCAACATGGCAAAACCCCATCTCTACTAAAATACAAAAATTAGCCAGGTGTGGTGGCACATGCCTACAATCCCAGCTACTCAGGAGGCTGAGGTGGGAGGATCACTTGAACCTGAGAGGCTAAGATTGTAGTGAGCTGAGATCGCACCACTGCCCCTCAGCCTGGGTGACATAGTTTGAGACTGTCTTAAAAAAAGTATATATATTTCCATTAGTCTTTATATTTTTCACTCCACCTTCATCCTCATTGTCTGAGGTACCTGGTAGACTGTTGTGGAGGGAATGTTTATGTTTCCCCAAAATTAATATGTTGAATCCCTGGTCTCCATTGTGATGGTATTTGAAGTTGAGGCCTTTGGGGAGTAATGAGTAATTAGGTTTAGATTAAGTCATGAGGGTAGGATTCTCTTGGTGGGATTAGTGTCCTTCTAAGAAGAGGAAGAGATAGAACTCTCTCCACAAGCAAGGAAAGGCCATGTGAGGACATAGCAAAAAGGCAGTTGTCTGCAAACCAAGAATCATGGTTTGCAGATGATTTGTCACCCTGGGTGACAAAGTAAGACCCTGTTTCAAAATAAAAACAAAACAGCCCACCCTCAAGTGTCTTAGCCATTCTTGGCTCTTTTCTAGTTCATATTTTAAAATTAGTTTGTAAGTTTTCTATATACTATATATAAATATAAATATAGCCAAGTTGGGGTTTTTTTTGGTATTGCATTGAATTTATAAATAAATTTGGGAGGCCGGGCGCGGTGGCTCACGCCTGTAATCCCAGCACTTTGGGAGGCCGAGGCGGGTGGATCACGAGGTCAAGAGATCGAGACCATCCTGGTCAACATGGTGAAACCCCGTCTCTACTAAAAATACAAAAATCCAGCTGGGCATGGTGGCGCGTGCCTGTAATCCCAGCTACTCAGGAGGCTGAGGCAGGAGAATTGCCTGAACCCAGGAGGCGGAGGTTGCGGTGAGCCGAGATCGTGCCATTGCACTCCAGCCTGGGTAACAAGAGCGAAACTCCATCTCAAAAAAAAAAAAAAAATAAAAAATAAATAAATAAATAAATAAATAAATTTGGGGGAGGATTGACTGTTTTTATAATATTGGATATTTCTATTCACAAACATGGTATATTGTTCTATTTATTTAGGGTTGCTTTTAAGTCCTTCAATAAAGTTTTATAATTTTCTTCATTTGGGTTAACACTTCTTTTATTAGGCCTATTGCTAATACCTTTTAGTTTTTTCAGATATGTAACAGGGATCTTTAAAAATTACATTTTCTAATTAGATTTGCAGGTGTATAGGAATGCTTCTGACTTTTTGTATGTTGATTCTGAATTCAGCAACCTTGTGCAATCCTTTCAATTGTTCTGATAGCTTGTCTATACATTATCTTGGATTCTCTATAAAAACAATCATATTGTCGGCCGGGTGTGGTGACTCACATCTGTAATCCCAGCACTTTGGGAGGCCGAGGCGGGCGGATCACCTGAGGTTAGGACTTGGAGACCAGCCTGGCCAACATGGTGAAACCTCATCTCTACCAAAAGTACAAAAATTAGCTGGGTGTGGTGGCAGGCGCCTGTAATCCCAGCTACTCAGGAGGCTGAGGCAGAAGAATCACTTGAACCCGGGAGGCGGAGGTTGCAATGAGCTGAGATCACTCCACTGCACTCCAGCCTGGATGACAAGAGTGAAACTCCGTCTCAAAGGCAAAAAAACAAACAAAAAACCCCAATCATATTGTCAACAAATAGCAACAATTTTATTTTTTCCTTTCCAATCCTTATGCCTATTTATTTCCTTGCCTTATTGCATTGACTGCAAATAGCCAGTAAAATGCAATGAAACGAATAAAGGCAGTGAAAGCAGATAGCTGTTAGTTAAAGGGACATGCCATTTTAATAGGGATATATCACCAGAATGATTGGCTTTAGAGATATGCTGTGCCTGCTAGACCTGTACCAGCAAAATGTATATATCTTTGGTGTTCAAAATGTGCACACCTTTGGTGTTTGGGAATAGGTATTTCTACTCTCATTTAATAGATAAAGAAACAGAAACTCAAAGAGGTAGCCAGGTCTGATAGCTCACGCCTATAAACCCAGCACTTTGGGAGGCTGAGGCAGAAGGGATTGGTTGAGGCCAGGAGTTTGAGACCAGCCTGTGCAACATAATTAGACCTCGTCTCTACAAAAAATTTAAAAAAGAAAAGAAACTCAAAGAGGTAAGTAACTTGCTTAAGGCCACACAGTTAAGAAGTAGGAGATTCACACCTAGATCTTCTGATTCCCAGTTGAATGCCATTTCCATGATTCCACACTTCCTTCCAGTTAGTTACCTGATAAATCTATGCTAATATGTTGTCCATCCCAGATAACATATTGCATTTTATCTTATTATTTATTTGCTTACTTATTTTTTTGAGGCAGGGTCTTGCTTGTTGGCCAGGCTGGAGTACAGATTGTGGCTCACTGCAGCCGTGAACTCCTGGCCTCAAGTGAACTTCCCACCATAGCCTCCTGAAGTGTTGGGATTATAGGTAGGAGATACCCCGACTGGCCAGAGTGCATTTTAAAAGAGATACTTCAGAACAAACAATGCTTTTACCCATTGAAATGACTTAACAATGGGAGTTTTAGGCAAGTATCCTATTTTGCCTAAACAGAAGACTGCCTATTTATATATATATATTTTTTTACTTTTTTTTTTTTTTTTTTGAGACGGAGTTTCGCTCTTGTTACCCAGGCTGGAGTGCAATGGCACGATCTTGGCTCACCGCAACCTCCGCCTCCTGGGTTCAGGCAATTCTCCTGCCTCAGCCTCCTGAGTAGCTGGGATTACAGGCACACGCCACCATGCCCAGCTGGATTTTTGTATTTTTAGTAGAGACGGGGTTTCACCATGTTGACCAGGATGGTCTCGATCTCTTGACCTCGTGATCCACCCGCCTCGGCCTCCCAAAGTGCTGGGATTATGGGCGTGAGCCACCGCGCCCGGCCCTATTTGTATTTTTTAAAAAACAGATTCATTGCCTCTTAGAGTTGAATGGCTTCTTGTCTTATCCAACCCACTATGTAATGTAGTTATCCCTGTATTGCATCCCTGACAGATCATCCTGCAGCATTTACCAGCTGCCAGGGATGGGTTCACCTCACCAGCAAGCTGTTGAATAATTCTCATGTGAATCCACAACCTGCCTACTGATCTTGAGAGTTATGTTTTCTCCTCTATATGACAGCTCTTCACATATTTGTTAGCTTCTCAGACTACCTGTCTCTAGGAGGTCTAGTTATTATCTGAATGAGATAGTTTTCAGACTTCTCACTATCCTGGTCATTCTCCTCTCAATGCTTTCTAGTTGGTCAATATCCTTCTTGAAAATGTTGTCTAGGCCGGGTGCAGTGGCTCATGCCTATAATCCCAGCACTTTGGGAGGCTGAGAGAGGTGGATCCCTTGAGCTCAGGAGTTTAAGACCAGCCTGGGCAACATGGCAAAAACCTGTCTCTTGCAAAACATACAAAAATTAGATGGGGTCGGGTTTGGTGGCTCATGCTGGTAATCTCAGCATTTTGGGAGGCCAAGGTGGGAGGATTGCTTGAGACCAGGAGTTCAAGATCAGCCTGGGCAACATGGTAAAACTCCATCTCTATAAAAAAGTACAAAAATTAGCTGGGTGTGGAGGCATGCACCTGTAGTCCCAGCTACTTGGGAAGCTGAGGTGGGAGGATTGCTTGAGTGGGGGAGGGGAAGGTTGCAGTGAACTGAGATCACACTCAGTTCTGCTGCCTCCAGCCTGGGTGACAGAGCGAGTCTCTGTCTCAAGAAAAAAAAAGAGGAGAAATAAGGAAAATGATGCCTAGACTTTTAAGATATAGTCTGAATGCAAACAAAGTGTGACTCATATTATCTGGACACAGTTACTTCTATTGATACTGTCTAGATTTTTGTCTTTGGTAGCTATGACACACTGCTGATTTGTGGTGAGTTTAAGGTTAATTAAGTCCTCCATATTTTTTTTTCCTTGAACTGCATTTTGGAAAATATACTATTGTATGTTAAAAAAGAGGAGGAAAAAACTTCTGAAGACAGGAATTTATATATCCTCACTAAAGTTTAATAATTTGTGTTGTTGCTCATAATTAGCTATCTAAAAATGTGACAAAGCATGCCTTCTCTATAGAGTGAGGCCTGGACTTGCATAATGCAAGGACAGGTTGTCCTGCATTGCCTAATCATTCAGGCCAGAAGCCATGGAGGTATATTTGTTTGTTTTTAATCTTTCATCCCCTATACCCTTTCCTGCAGCACTTTGGAGCTCTCCAAGTCAGGGCAAAGTCTGTGGGGAAGGAACCAGGACAGAAGTTTACTCTGTTTTGGGGACAAATGGGGCAGCACCTGCAGCTTGGAGGCTGCCAACAGGTTACCAGGAAACACCTGCTTTGTCAGGGGTAGGGAAAGTCATTAGGCCTGCTGTCCCAGGACGGGATAAAACTGTGTCCTCAAATTTCAGAACACCACTGGTACACAGGGAATTTTACAACAGAGTTAAAATTCAATTTCTTTTTTTCTTTTTTTGGAAATGGAACTTTGCTCTGTCACCCAGGCTGGAGTATAATGGTGCAATCTCGGTCCACTGCACCTCCGCCTTCCAAGTTCAAGTGATTCTCCTGCCTCAGCCTCCTAAGTAGCTGGGATTACAGACATGTACCACCATACCCAGCTAATTTTGGTATTTTTAGTAGAGATGGGGTTTTGCCATATTGGCCAAGCTAGTCTCGAACTCCTGTCCTCTGCCTGCTCCGGCCTCCCAAAGTGCTGGGATTACAGGTGTGAGCCACCGTGCTTGGCCTCAATTTCTTACATGAAACCATTTTATGAATTTTTTAAAACCTTACTTGATGTTTTAAAGGGAGGGGGCAGTAGGAGTGCTCTCCTCAGCTCAGTCTCACACCTCCTGGGTTTAGTGGGGTTGGCATCAACCCTTCCATCTGACTAGCACAAATCAACTTTGAGGTATGTTTTTGAGACCGAAATTCTAGCTACCCAAATCCCCTTTCCTCCTATCCTGCTCAAAAACTCATACTTACAAATCAATAAACATTCTCCACCCCAACACATGCTCCTCATCTTCACTAAATACTTGTAACTTTGCCTGTGCAGTATTCACAAGGACAGTGCTGTATGTATCTAGCATTGACAATGCAATAGTAAAAACTGCACACATGTGGCACTTGTGATGTGCCACCCATTGTTCTAAGCACTTTATAGATGTGAACCCATTTCATGATGTTACCTCATTTCATCCAAAGGACAATAGTCCTGTGTGGCACATTCTGTTATCTTTGTTTTACAGATGAGGAAACTGAGGCACAGAGATTAAGTATTTGTCCAGGGTCACACAGCTAAAAGTGGCAGAGTGGGCTTGGAGCTCCTGCAGTCCAGCTCCAGTGCCCCTAACCACTATCCTACGCTGTCTCACTAAATTGTGGGGGGAGCTGCAATGAATATCCGTGTGGGGGGTGCAGCCCCAGTCCTGGGTTTTTGTCCATGAGCTGTTCTTTGCCAGATGATTTCTTATTATAATCACCAAGAACATCATTACTTTCTTTCTTTCTTTTTTTTTTTTTTTGAGATGGAGTCTCGCTCTGTCACCCAGGCTGGAGTGCAATGGCCGGTCTTGGCTTACTGCACCCTCTGCCTCCCGGGTTCAAGTGATTCTAGCCTCCTGAATAGCTGGGACTACAGGCATGCGCCACCACGCTTGGCTAATTTTTTTGTATTTTTAGTAGAGATGGGGTTTCACCATATTGGCGAGGCTGCTCTTGAACTCCTGACCTCGTGATCCGCCCACCTTGGCTTCCCAAAGTGCTGGGTTTACAGGCATGAGCCACTGCGCCTGGCTGAACATCATTACTTACTTTCTTAGGACAGAAACTTCCAGTAGGTTTTAGCCCCTTTCCAGATGAGGAAACGTAGGCTCGGAGTGTTAGTGTAGCCAGGGTCACATAGGGAGTAAGTGACAGAAACAAGATGTGAACCCAGCTCAGGGTGATTTTAGTGTCCAAACACCTCCGCTTAACCTATACTGTCTCTATGGTGGGGCCAAATCTTCAGAAAAAGCTTAGACACTCTCCATTCCCTCTCTTGCATGGGATAGAGAACACATGGGGGCCCTTCTTCAGGGAAAGAAACATGATAATCATTACTGAAACATCTTGTGGAAGATCCACTGGATGCTGGAAGCTATAATGTGGGTTTTTAAACTTCAAAGTGAGGAACCCTGAAAGTACGAGTGTTTAATCATCAACTTGGCACAAGTTAGCTGAAGGGTAAGTAAGCCTCTTGTCCTAAAATAGATTTCTTCATTTCTTGTTTTTTTTGTTTTTATTTTGAGATAGAGTTTCGCTCTTGTTGCCCAAGCTGAAGTGCAATGGTGCCATCTTAGCTCACCTCAACCTTCACCTCTCAGATTCAAACAATTCTACTGTCTCAGCCTCCTGAGTAGCTGGGATTACAGGCATGCACCACCACACCCAGCTAATTTTGTGTATTTAGTAGAGATGGGGTTTCTCCATGTTGGTCAGGCTGGTCTTGAACTCCTGACCTCAGGTGATCTGCCTGCCTCTGCCTCCTAAAGTGCTGGGATTACAGGTGTGAGCCACTGCACCCAGCCCCAAGGATGCTTTCTTAGGTCAAAAGGAAAAGCATTGTTGCTGCCCTGTGGCCAGGCAAACAAGTTGCTGGCTTTGAAGTCGCAGGGGGGATTTGCTCAGGCTGGAGTTGGGAGTCTGAAGGAGAGGCCTGCAAGCCTCCCCCAAGCCTAGCTGTGTTTGTGAACTCCACCTGCCTGCCCGGGCCTGGTGTGTTTGATGTCTCGGGAGAAGCAGGAGGAGGGAGGCAAGCGCTGGGGGTCCTCCAAGGGACATCTTTCAACCCTTGCTGAGTCTGCCGTCCCACCTGGTCTGAACAGAAGGAAGACCAGTCCCACATCCAGAAGGGCCAGAGACAGGCCTGCAACGAAGGGGACACCTAGTTCCCTTCCTTCCAGGTGGTTTGCAGGAGTGTGGCCCAGGGCAAATTGGAGAGTGGGCTGCTTCCCTTGGGCACTGTCTTTACTTAGGTGGCATCCGGTGAGAATGAAAGTCAAGGGAAGACTTGAAGAGAGAAACAGGCATCCAGACACAACACTGGTGCCTTGAGGGGCCACAGCAGGTCTCTCCACTTTGCCCCGAGGTCCCCAATCACACCTCCGCCAGGTGCCCTCTGACTCCTGCCCTGTGCTCCACCCTCCTCTCCACCAAAGCAGCATGAGTGGGCCATTTGCCATTTCCCAGCGACAGACAGCTCAGAAGCCTTAGGTAATGACCAGAGGCTTTGCCCACCCACCCCCTACTCACATTCAATGAAATGCACTAATGAGGAATCCATGGAGTGGGGAAGAAAGCTCTGGAGAGCAGGAGCCTGGGTAAAACAATGCTTGCCTCTCTGGGCTTGCCTTGCCCCAGGATTTCACTATGTTCCAAATCATGTTTATTACCTTTCAGGGTTGGGCCATGGGAATGGGATAAGAAGTAAAGCATTCTTATTAACCAGTTCCATGTCCCACACAATATTAGCCATGAATAGGTCCACCTGTCCCCCACAGCTTCCCTATCAGCCACACTCTAACGCCCCTCACCCCCAACACCCCTCTCTAGTCTGTCTCTGTCTGCCTGCTCCCCCTACCCTTGACATGGAGCAATTTAGAAAGAGCTTGTTTATGATAAGACCTTGAAATCTGGAGTTATAAATCCTGTCCAGGGCGGCCGCCCTATCTCTGTGCTAATGCTTGTGGTGCCGAAAAGAGGCTCACCTGGTTGTGACCCATTCCCTCTTACTCCCTGGAGTTCCCTGCTCCTCCTCTGCAAACACAGGACAATGAGCAAATGGGAGTTACCTGTTCCAACAGGTGTTCGCTGGGCCTCACTTTCCTACAGGGTGATGAGAAGGTCACCCTCTGGCCCACCCACGCTGGGCATTCCTGTGATTGTGAAAGCCCACCTTCGAACATGACCCCCCTCCCCCATCCCCCTATGACTTCAGCTACAGGAGACTGAGCCCACCTCAATGGCTTTAGAAGTCCCCACTTTAAGCTACTGAGTCCACCAACTAGAGAGCAGGCAGCGCCTGCACTGTCTAGAGGGCCCTCGTGCGGCCTCTTTATTCTGTACAGGCCTCGGTCGTGGTATTTACACCATCTTGCAGTTGGCAGTTATTAGCCTTCCCTACTAAGCCATGGGCCCCTTAAGGGAAGAGACTGTTTCTGATTCATCATTGAATTCCTATGCCCAAAAGACTGCACAGAACATAAACATTTGCTAAATGACTAGGTGATTGGTGTCATCATTACCAGCACATATTTCTTCAGGGCATCTTATGTGCACCAGCTCTCCTTATCAGTAGGGATACAAAGATTAATTGGACACCATTCCCACTCTAAGGGGCGTATGCTGCAGTCGGGGAGACAGAGTGAAGCTTCATTTCCCTGGAGGTCAGAGGAGGAGCTGGATCTGGGGACCCCAGGAAGCTGCTTTGATAACCAGAGGCCTGGGGTCTTGGGAAAGTTTGCCCAGAGTGAACTTCCTGCAGATGCCAGAGACTCAGATACCTATTCACCATTGATCTTGGTATATTCCAGAGTGGAGCTGGTAACTTACCAACTAACAGCGTGTGGAGACTTTTCCTTTATGATTTGTGTCCTCCCCTCAAAAATGGGAATAAGTTTGGGTGTGGTGGCTCACGCCTGTAATCCCAACACTTTGGGAGGCCGAGGCGGACAGATCACCTGAGGTCAGGAGTTTGAGATCAGCCTGGCTAACATGGTGAAATGCTGTTTCTACTAAAAATACAAAAAATTAGCTGGGCATGGTGGCACATGCCTATAATCCCAATACTTGAGAGGCTGAGGCAGGAGAATCACTTGAACCCAGGGGGCACAGGTTGCAGTGAGCTTAGATCCCACCATTGTACCTAGCTTGGGCAACAAGGGGGAAACTCCATCTCAAAAAAAAAAGAAAAAAAAAAGGAATAAAAGTAATTTCTAGTCTCTCCACTTGGAATGGATTTTTCAGCCCTTTCGCCCTGGGAATAAAAGAAGTGAAACTGGCCCCCAGTGGGCCCTGGCTGTAGCTGTGCCTGTTAGCTGTGCCCCATGCTATTTGGTTTGGGCTGCCCATGGATTTGAGGCCAGAGCTGCCTCCACACTCAGGAGGAAGGAAAGAGGATGTGGAGATGTCTGTCTGGAGTTCAGTTCATCTCAACACATATTTACTGAATGCCTCGTCTGTGCCAAGTATGCTGGACAGTGGGAATAGAGAAATTAACATCCAGGGTATAGCTCCTCCCCCTTTCAGACAGGACTGATCTCTCTGAGAACCTGCAAGAAGGACAGCCAGTTGATCTGTTGGGGACCGAGAGTCAGCCCACATGATGTGAGAGGCTGTTGCATCCCAATGCCATTGCCTGATGGAGGGGACCTTTACTGTGTGGAGTGGGGGCCTAGCTGTAGGCGTGGGCAGTCTAGTACAGTGTCCATGGGTGGCATTTCTGTGTGGCTCTTTGCAGTCAGCGCTTCTGAAGCTTTTCATGTGAAGTACCATCAGTGGCAGAGAGTGAATTTACACTTCAAAAGGGGCATGGGGTTTTAGATCACTGCAAACAGAAACTTTCTTCAAAGCCCCATGTTTTATCTTAAAAGTACCTTTAAAGTTTCTATTTTCTACCACAATTCATCAGTTTGCTTTTATAGAAAAATGCAGCTAAAATTTCTTATCTCTGAATAAAACGGACACTCCAGGAAGATGAGCTATCTTTCCTGTGACTTCTTGCAACCTCTGGTTCAGTGCCCTATTACCCCAGTTTGAGAAGCTTGCCTTTTGGGACATCAGGCCCAAATGTACCACATTCAGGGTATGACCCCAAAGTGACTTTCTCACACATTTGCATGGCCCATGCCCTTGATCCGGAAGCACTCTTCAGGATTTGTCCTATGCTGCCCTGGTCACACACTCCTTCAGTCTGACCCCACAGGACCATCCCTCCACCTCTGGGCTTATCCTGCTCCCTACGGCAGGGTTTGGTGATCAGGTGGCCAGTGACCATATTCCCCAGATGTCTGGGGCAGTGGTCATAAATCTTTTTGTAGTCTCCTTCACAGAGAATGAGTAAGGCAGAAGCAGCAGTGAGCATGGGATCCTGAGGGGAGTTCACAACTAACATGGTGGATGTGGTGGCTCATGCTTGTAATCCCAGCACTTTGGGAGGCCAAGGCAGGCAGATCACCTGAGGTTGGGAGTTCGAGACCAGCCTGGCCAACATGGTAAAACGCTGTCTCTACTGAAAACACAAAAATTAGGCATGGTGATGCATGCCTGTAGTCCCAGCTACTTGGGAAGCTGAGGCGTGAGAATAGCTTGAACCGGGGAGGCAGAGGTTGCAGCGAGCCGAGATTGCACCACTGCATTCCAGCCTGGGCGATAGAGCGAGACTCTGTCTTAAAAAAAAAAACAAAACAGGTAATGCCCATACTTGAATTATTTATCTATCTAGAGGGTTCTGGTCTAGGGATTGTTCTTGCAACTGCTTTAGCACAATACCCCACTTAGTGATCCCTGACACAATTGCTTTATCCATACAAGGAAACTAGGAGTCAAGGCTACCTTTTATCTGGTGATGTAGAAGTAGTTATATGATCCCCAGTCCATATAGGTTTGTTATGGATTCACTGTGTTAGTGTTTTTTGTTTGTCTGTTTTTGAGACAGAGTCTCCCTCTGTTGCCTAGGCTGGAGTACAATGCTGTGATTTCGGCTCACTGCAACCTCTGCCTCCCAGGCTCAAGTGATTCTCCTGCCTCAGCCCCACAGGTAGCTGGGATTATAGGCGCTGAACACCACGCCTGGTTAATTTTTTGTATTTTTAGTAGAGACGGGGTTTTACCATGTTGGCTAAGCTGGTCTCAAACTCTTGACCTAGGTGATCCATCTGCCTCGGCCTCCCAAAGTGCTGGGATTACAGGCGTGAGCCACTGTGCCCAGCCGTGTTTTTCAATTTTTTAAAGAAGTGTGATGCCTTCATTTTTTCACTCAGATATTATTGCATTTTCTTATTCATTCAACAAGTCTTTACAGAGAACCTACTATGCTTCAGGCACTGTTTGAAGTCCTGGAGATACAGTGGTAAGCAAGAATGGCATGGTCTGGGCCCCCTTAGAATTTACAAGTGGGAGACAAAATTAAACAAATGGTCTCCATGGAAGCAAACAAAACAAGTTCAGATGGGGCAAGCCCAGGGCTTTCTGCTGCTGACCGCTCCTGGATGTTCTGCTCAGTAGCCTGAGAACACAGTTGGTAGGTCCTGGACTAAGTCAGGGATAACAACAGATTGTCTACGATTCCTCATATGGAAAGTAAAAACAAACATAAAATGAAATTCACCTCCAAGTCCGTCCACCTGCTCAACTGCCCCAGAGAAAATGCACCAAACCCTAAGTGTGCAAACCACTCAAGAGTAAGGAAATTCATTATTTCATTTAGTCCTCACCTCAGAGCTGTGAAGTTAAGTGCCATGATTCTCTCCATTTCAAAGATACAGAACCTGAGATCTTAGGGAGGAGAAGCTCACCTGGCCAGGATGGGAGTAAGATGGAGTTTACAAATAGGGTGGGGAGGAGGAGTGTTTGGGGCATGACTCTTGAGACAGGGTCTCATTTTGTCACTTAGGCTGGAGTGCAGTGGCAGATCTTGGCTTACTGCAACCTCTGCCTCCTTGGCTCAAACAATCCTTCCACCTCTGCCTCCCAAGTAGCTGAGACTACAGGCGCATGCCACCATGCCAGGCAAATTTTTGTATTTTTTTGTAGAGATGGGATTTCACCATGTAGCCCTGGCTGGTCTCAAACTCCTGGGCTCAAACAGTCCACCTGCCTCAACTTCCCAAAGTGCTAGGATAACAGGCGTGAGCCACCATGCCTGATGTCTCTTGATTCTACTGAACAGTGCTGGGCTGGAGGCTTATAGTGACTCTCCAGACAGACCCCTATGGTTCTGGGGACTCTGTCATTTCCTCTTATCTTTCCTCCCCATGGCGCATGCAGATTTGATGGCTCTAGATGCTAAAAACTCTGGACTCTAGAACTCAGCTAAGGAATTCCAGAGCTGGTGGAACAATGGAAATGTGGGCAATGTATCTGAACAACACACAGCCCTACCTCTTCCTCCCCAGACTGACTAATGACCCCTAAGCCAGTGAATGGATTGTTCCTAAGAAACTTGACATGGCTTTGACAACTGACAATCCTGACAGAGGATTGTCACTTCCACCCTTTGCCTTTGGAGTATCTTCGTCTAAGCCTTTACTGCCCTTAAAGGAAAATCAACTGAATTTGGAATAAGCGAGGTTGTACGGCTAATCATGTTTAGAGTCACCTTCCTATGACACTAAGGCCTCCCAGAGAGTCACTGAAAAGTCTGTGAGGTCTACTAAGTCTATTGAGAGTGAGGAATGTGTTTATTCTTCCAAGGGGCAAAGATCCCCCACTCAAAATGACGCTGCCACATTGTGTAATCAGGAACGTGGGTTGTTGCTGATGTAAACAGATGGGCAGGGGCAGACCTGCGAGGAGCCCGGGTCTCTTTTTCCCAGAGGTGTTTCTTATGAATGGTTGTGCCCAGTGAAGCAATTTCCTGCCTTGTAAACTGCTGCCCACCAAACCACATCTCCTATCGCTGCCTGGCTCTGGGTCATAAACCAATTCCCCAGAAACCAATCAGAGCCCGATTAGGAGACCTTGAGTAACAGGAAAATTACCCTCCACCTGCAGACGTAATGACACTTTGCAAGCTAGTGGCTTTGCAGTTTCTGAACGTAAACATCACATGCTTTACCCCATGCCCTACCTCTGCTCATCTGAGATGTGGGGGCTACATATTTGATTCTCAGGCCCTGGTTCACTCTACTGGGGCACTGGCTGACCAGTGACCCATTACCTTGACCTGACACCCTGCAGCCTGGAGAGCACATTTCACTCTGTCAGATCATGATTTACAGAGCCAGGGCAAGAGAAGTTCAGGCAGGGGTCTCAGGCATGCAGAGCTGGATTGGGGGAATCAATGAAGACAGAAGATTTGGACTGAAACCACCATGAACTCATTGATTTGGACATTTGCTTTATAATGTGGGTCTTCAGCCTGGAATGTTTTCTCCACTATCCCCTGCTCCCCATCTGCCTGGTGAACTGTCACTCATTCTTCATGACACAGTTTACGTATCTACCAAGGAACCTTCTCTGATTGCTATCCAAGCAGAATTTATTCTATTGTCTTATCAGGACAGCTTCTAACACCTACACCCTGTGATTGAAATCACTTGCTAAGTTGTCTGTCTCCCCAGCCAGGCTGGGAGCTCCTTCAAGGGCATTTTAGAATCCCCACCACCCAAACAGTGCCTGACTCAAAGTCAGTGTGCAAAAGAGGTTTGACCAATGAATGGGCACTCACACTCAAGTGCGGTGTCTCCCCACCACACTTGTATGTTTTGCATATTGAAAATATACAAATAATACAGTCAAAGGAATGAAGTCTCAGGTTAGGCTGGTAGACATAACATAAGATCTTTGTCCTTAAGAAGTTTGCAATCTGATTTTCTTTTTTTTTTGAGACGGAGTCTCACCCTGTCACCAGGCTGGAGTGCAGTGGCATGATCTCGGCTCATTGCAACTCTGCCTCCCAGGTTCAAGCGATTTTCCTGCCTTGGAGTAGCTGGGACTACAGGCACGCGCCACCATGCCCAGCTAATTTTTGTATATTTAGTAGAGATGGGATTTCACCATTTTGGTCAGGATGGTCCTGATCTCTTGACCTTGTGATCCGCCCGCCTCTGCCTCCCAAAGTGCTAGGATTACAGGCATGGCCACCACGCTTGGCCCTGCAATCTGATCTTCTTTCTGTGAATAGCAGGAGTATTTGCAGATGGTATGCAGAAATTAGCCCCGTGGGCAGGCATAAGTGTTGGGTTTGTTTTCTCCCTTTTTAGTGCCAGCTCGAAGCTGAAATGAATTTGAGAGGTAAGACCTGTTTTACCTTAGCTCTCTCAATCATTTTAACTTTCAGTTTTAGTTGAGTACTAAGCCACACTTCCAACTATCCATAGTAATACACTAGCCATAAAACACCACCCAGGACTGCCATTTTCATCTCTTCTTTCTCCTTGTCCCCAGTGATAGAAGTAGTCCTGATGACTTGCTCCTTCCTTTGAATCTTGGGAGGCCCCAGAGAGTGATGCTGACAGTGATGCTGGGAGGTGTGTATCGAGGTCATTTTCCAAACATAAAACTAGTAAACTTCATGATACACATACACACATTCATTCATTCAAATAATATTTACCAACTGCCAGTGTGTGTCAGGTACCAGATGCTGGGGACAAACCAGTGAACAAAACATCACATCCCTGCTCTCACAACATTCTGGTGGGAGGAAGACAGTCAGTGACAGTAGAGAAGTGGCCCATTATGCTATCTCATGATATCTTCCTGAAGTGGATGCTAATTATGAACATTTATTGAGCACTTCCTTATGTACCAGGAAATGGGCTGTATGTATCTTCTATCTCATTTAATCCTCAGACAACCCATTTTTAGGTAAGAAAACATTCAAAGAGGTTAAGTTGCCTTTCAAAGATCTCACAGCTAGTAAGTGGTAGAGCCAGGATTTGAAATCAGATTTGAATGACTCCTTACTCTGAGCTCTTAACCACAACTCTATAAGGCAGCAGTAAATATTTACTAGATTAACAAATGATTAGATGAATAGTTAACCCTAACCACAGTGGCAAACTATTTTTTTGTCTCCATGATACAAACATGAGCAACATGTTTAAGTTTTTCATTGACTTATTGATTCAAGCTGCTCCAAAGTGTGGCTCCTGAAAGTAGATTTTATAACGATTAAGAAACAAGTGTCTCTTTTGTTACCATCCATGTTTCCTGGACAAGACAACCTATTTTATGAAAATAATGATGAATTATAAAGGAAAAGGTTGTACAAAAGAAAGTATTGCTTTAACTTCTCTTTTCTGGCTTTGAATGTCTGGGTTTGTGATGAAGTCGCTGCATTAGGTTGAATAATGACCCCCAAAGATATCAGGACCTAATCCCTCCATCCTGTAAATTTTACATTAAAAGGAAAAAAGATCTTTACAGATGTGATTCAGGAAGATTATCCTAAGCAACACAGTGGGCTGTGAATACAGTCACATATATCCTTATAAGAGGGAGGAAGAGGAGATTTGACACAGAGGGAAGGCAATGTGACCAGAGAGGAAGAGATAGGAGGGATGTGGCTACAAGCCAAGAACTGCTAACAGCCAATAGAGGCTGGAAGAGTCAAGGTAAGACTCCCCTAATTTTGAGCTTTTGGAGGGAGTGACAACCTGTTGACACCCTGACTTTGGTCCAGTGATATTGATTTTGGCCTTCTGGCCCCCAGAACTGTGAGAGAATAAATTTCAGTCATTTAAAGCCACCACATTTTTGGTAATTTGTTACAGCAGCAAGGGGGAACTGATAGAATCTCCTACAGAAGGAATCAGTAGGGAAACAAAGTCTTCAGCAGGCAGTGCAGGTGATTCAGAAATATTCACTCAGTTATCTTTTTGGTCAGGATGCCCAAATGAAATCCTATCTTGGAAAGCAAGGTAAGAGCTACCTATGTAAATTTGAATCCACCTCCTTCCCCACCCTCCCCTTTCACCTTTCTCTGCTTCATTTTTCTTTCTAGTATGTATCAATACCCATATATTTGTTTATTTTGTATGTATTTAATATATTGTTTAGTTCTGGTCAGCTCCCTCCCAGTTGAATGTAAACCCCATTGGGAAGTGGCTTTTTAAACTGCTTTTCTCCCCACACCTAGAAGAGTGTGTAGCATGTAGTAAGCACTCAATAAACATTTGTTGACTGATGTGGTTTGGCTCTGTGTCCCCACCCAAATCTCATGTCAAATTGTAATCCTTATGTGGAAGTGGGGCCTGGTGGGAGGTGATTGGATGATGGGGGTGGTTTCTAACGATTTTAGCACCCTCCTGCAGTGCTGTTTTTCCTGGAGTTCTCAGGAGATCTGGTCTTTGACTGTGTAGCATCTCCCCCTTCTCTCTGTCCCTCCTGCCTGCTATGTAAGACGTGCTTGCTTCCACTTTGCCTTCCACCATCATAATAAGTTTCCTGAGGCCTCTCTAAAAGCAGAAGCCTGCGCAGCCCACATAATCATGAGCTGATTAAACTTCTTTTCTTTGTAGGTTACTCAGTCTCAGGTATGTCTTTATAGCAGTGTGTGAGAATGGACTATTACATCGACCAAATGAATGTCATGTAACCGAAGAGCCTGACGTCATATTAGGGATATGATAATATCACATCATAGCATAACATACTACTAAGATGCTTCCTAAGGTACCACTTTAAAGTATAACCAAGACAGAGCCTATGTTTGGGTAACATTGTTTTTCATTTCTTACAACAGCAATTTTGTTTTTTTGAGACAGGGTCTTGCTCTATTGCCCAGGCTGGAGTGCAGTGGTGCAATCTTAGCTCACTGCAGCCTTGACCTCTTTAAGCAATCCTCTTGCCTTAGCTTCCTGAGTAGCTGGGACCACAGGTGCTTGCCACCATACCTGGCTTTTTTTTTAAAAAATTTGTTTTTAGTAGAGACAAAGTCTTGCTATGTTTCCCAGGCTGGTCACAAACTCCGGGGCTCAAGAGATCCTCTTGCTTTGGGCTCCCAAAGTGCTAGGATTATGCATGTGAGCCACTGCACCTGGCTGACAACACTAATTTCTATTTTCTACTTTGTTTAGGGAGCAAATCTTGGAATTATTTTTGATTACTATCTTTCTCACATTCCTCATATAAACCATCAGGAAATCCTGGTATCTTCAAATTCTTTGCTTTCAAAATACACAGTCAGATTACCTCTCATCACCCATGCTTAGATTATGATAACTTCCTGATAGTCTCTTTGCTGTCACTCTTGGCATTCCCTTCCCTGAAAGCTCAACAGTCAGAGGGATCCTTTTAAAACATAAGTCATAGCTTGTCCTTGCTGTATTCAAAATTCTCTGTTGGCTCCTAGCTCATACAAAGTGAAAGCCAAAGTTCTTATCACAGTTGGCAGAAGTCCTTACAAATGGCCACAAGGCCCTTTGTCATTGTGCCCTTGCACCTGCTTACCTCTGTGACCCAGAACTTTCCCTCTAGCTGCTCCGCTATGCGTTTCTGTTCCTGCCTCAGGGCCTTTGCACTTGCTGTTACCTCTGCCTGGAATGCTCTCCTCCCAGATGTCCACATGGCTCACTCAGCAAACTTAGGACTCTCAGACATCATGTTCTTAGTGGCCACTCTCTTCTTCCTTGAACATACTGTTTAAAATGACTGCCATGATGGGCCTGGTGGTTGACACTTGTAATCCCAGCACTCTGGGAAGCCGAGGCAGGCGGATCACCTGAGGTCAGGAGTTCCAGACCAGCCTGGCCAATATAGCGAAACCCCGTCTCTACTAAAACTACAGAAATTAGCTGGGTGTGGTGGCATGTGCCTGTAGTCTCAGCTACTTGGGAAGCTGAGGCAGGAGAATTGCTTGAATTGCTTGAACCCAGGAGGCAGAGGTTGCAGTGGGCTGACATTGCACCACTGCACTCCAACCTGGGCAACAGAGTGAGACTCTGTCTCAAAAAAATTAAAAATAAATAATAAAAATAAATGGCTAGCCCACCCCTAGTATCTCCTTTGCCTGCTATAATTTGCATAGATTTTTAAAAACATCTGACACACACACATACACATACATATATTCACACATTTATTTGCTATCTCCCTGACTAGAATGTAAGCTTCATGAAGGTAATGATTTTTATATCTTTTGTCTACTGACATATCTCCAGTGTCTAGAACAATAGTGCCCAACATGCAGCAAGTGCCAGTATTTCTTGAATAAATGAAGGGGAAATATCATTTTGGATTTTATGTTTCCAAAAGCAAAGTTATACACAGAAGATCTTGTAATAGTAGCTCAGGAAATCAGACATGTTTTCTGTATACTGGAATTTTTTGGCGTTTAAAAAAATTAGCTTTATCCATTTATTACCTTCAAACTTCATGATTAATTAGGGAAAATTTAATATATCAGTTTATTAATGATGTCAGACAATATGGCACAGGAAAGAAACCTTTCTTTGGGGAATATAACAGTGTGTATCTGGTGAAAAATAAAAGGTGGGGGAAGAAACATGTTGCTTTTGTGTTGTGTGATCTGTTGGCATAAATGTACATATGCAGATCGTGTGAAGCCTGCTTTGGTGTCTCCTGCTTTTGATGTTGTCCACCTCGTATTTGCTTTGTGGTCTCTCCCTTAGAAAGTGTTTTCTCTATAGGCATGCACCCAGGAAAAAGAAATATTCATCCAGGCACGTGCAAAGTCCTGCACACTCTAAAGATTCATTTGTAAAATGGTCATGTTATAAATCTTGGCAGACAATCCAGTATTTGTCCAGCCAGAGTGACCTCTGCACTCAGGAGAAGAGGAAGAGGGAGGGGGTGGGGAGGAGGGACCTAATAGGCGCTTGGTTCAGCTGGTTGCAATTTCTCATAAACATTCAGCCTGTGTGATGTTATTGTGATGTGTTTGAAGTGTTAAGACATGGATATGTCATATCTCATTTTCCAGAGTGCTTTGGATGGCTTGTTTGAATGAATTCCTAAGTCAAAGGGGGCACATTGACCCTGGTTTTTCTTGGGTAGAAGTTAGCTTCCACCTCTTCCTGACCCTCACTCTTCCATGCTCACTGATCCTCCTCCATGATCCCCAACCCACTTTTTAGAACACAAAGCCAGTTTTAGTTCCGTCTTCCTGGTGCTCTCTATGGGCCTCCCATTCATGTAAGATCATCACATTTTAGCTCCTTCTTTTCTTAAGGAGGACAAAGACTCTCCCCAGTTAAGCCTTTCCTTTCTCCTCAGGTCTCCCCATTCTGACTCAGCCTTGGTTTACCACTTAGATTTGCCATATACCATAAAAACGAGCAACAACATTTGACTAATTATTGGTACTTTTTTTTTTAACCAAACATCAAGTTGGTGATGAAATTATTTGGAAATATCAACCAAGCCCCGAAGACGAAGACGACGACACAAGACTACAGGAGAAGGCACTCTGGGATGAGATGATACTAACACACAATACCCATTGTATATCCAGTTCTAAGTGTTTAACATATATTAACCCTGTTACTTCTCAAACAACCTCATAAAGTAGGTACTACCATTATCATCCCAGTTTCACATAGCAGGACACTGAGGACCAGAGAGGTAAATGGTGGAGTTGGAGATTCTAATCAAGGAATTCTGGCTTCAAAGATAATTCAAAGACTTGCCCCCAACTGTGGGTCAAGAGCTCAGGTTCCTGACTGTCTGCATTGTATTCTTTCTTATCTACCTGCATTCAGCAGCTAACACTGCATTATCGCTGCTGTTGGGGGACTATCCCATAACTGTTCAGCATGGAAAAGTTTAATACAGGTTCAGGCAGGTGTTCAGTGCTGATTTTATTTCCTATCCATGGATGCTAAACTGAAATTTGCCTTTCCCCAGGCTAACCCTAGAAAGTGACAGCCGGCT
This sequence comes from Sapajus apella, assembly GCF_009761245.1. Lineage (NCBI taxonomy): Eukaryota > Metazoa > Chordata > Mammalia > Primates > Cebidae > Sapajus > Sapajus apella. The sequence continues at coordinate 31,716,398 of NW_022436952.1, forward strand.
GTGATAAAAATGGAACCATCTGTCTATGAGCCTGGTCTCAGGGTATGAAGAGATACCCTGGAGATTGTTGTTCCATCAGGTGCTGGGAGGAAGATATGGGGGTTGAAGCTTGCCAATGACTCTTCAGAATATGTGATTCCCCTTGGCCCTTGTATAGCCAGTGGAGCGAGGTCCTTGTTTGATTTGGAAAGGTGGAGCTAACCATCCTCGGGGCTCTCAGTTGCCAGGGTCAATTGTCTGCATATCTATCTTGGTTCAAATAGGATTTGGCTAGAAAAAGTCTCTAGAGATTGGCCCCAACCCCACCCATCCTCCCTGCCTTCCATCTACACCTCTGCCCAGATGACTTGTTAGGTAAATATGACCTTCTGGCCTTTCAGGGTTGTTACAACAATGCAAGATTTAAAATCTACCAAAAGCAGATGCTTGCTGTTCCAGAAACAACACAAATCCAGATATAGGACTTCAGCTGGGGCTGGAGCTTGAGGCTTATGTTCCTTTCCTCTTCCTAGAGCTCACAGGAACCATCCAACAGGACAGCTCAACTCATGAAAGGGGATCCTGGCCTCTTTCCACATGCAGTGCTTGCTCTTGTCCTCAGCCTCCTCAACCCAGTCATGAACTTCTCTCTTGACTGTTTCAGTCCAAATTACATTGTTAGGGGGAGCCAGAAACCAGTTAAAGTCAGTACTTCCAAATCCATCCAATCCTGCTCTGGGAACATAGTAGGTACTCAGTAAATTCGCCCAGCTCACTGAGGATTGAATCTCCTGCTACAACGGAATTTTGAAAAAATCCATCACTCACAGTCTGGTTAGCACAATCTTTGCTTTCACTTTCATTGGGACATGCTGTGCCTAAAAGTGAAAAACCACAGGCCATTAGGCCTTACAGTGTTTGGCAAAAGAGGAAAGAGCAAAGAAGACAGGTCCATCTTCCTTTCTCCTGGAGTCAGCACTGAATTATTTGTGGCAAAGTCCCTCCTGGTGGAGTCTCTGGGCCTTTGGCTTTTTACTGTTTGGACTATTTGTATTCCTTAGGATCCCTACCAGAGACAGAATCTTGGGCAAGAGGTGACATCCACAAGAGCCCATTCTCTTAGTGACTGAAAGCCCTAGGGAAGGAAAAGGAGGGCAGGAAGAAAGTCTGGAGTTAATGCTTTAAATGAGGCTAAAAAATTTACCCACTGGGTTGTCATTCTTCCTACTTTTTGTCTGTTTCTATCACACAGGTCACCCACCAAGAACTGACTCTACGATTTTACCCCTGTGAGCTGCAGGGAAGAAAAGGGTGCTGGCTTCTGCTCTGGCCAGATTCCTTCTGAGTGACTTGGGGAGTTTTACTGGGGGAATCAACTCTCCTTTACCTGAATTAGCAGTAAAGCCTACACAAAGACACTGGGAACATGACAGCAAGAGGCCACCTGCCTCTCTACACCCCTAGATGACACACTTAGTGATCCCAGTGGAGTACACAGAAAATTCCAAAGAGACCAGGGACCACGGGTTCCTGGTGGAACCATGGCAGGAAAATTATCAAAGACAGAAATATGAGACTCTGGGCAATGATAAAATAAATCATTTTAATGGAAGGCTTTCTGAGACTGCAACTTTTTCTTTTACTATGAAATAGTCAGTTTCCCTGCCCTGGGGTTTCTTAGGGAGTGCACGGCTGAACTCCCACCCCACAGAAAATTAGCATGTTACTCTGACACACTACGTTGAGCCCCTCCAGGGATCCAGAGGTGTGTCTTACTGCTAGGAGACTGAAGTTAGCTGGTAGTCAGTCCACGGTATTTCATCCCTGTGTCCAGGCCTGAGGGAGGGGACAAGGGGCTTCACTTCCCACTCAGGGTGTTTCTCCATGAGGGAAGAGAGGGGACAGATCACTTCTGAAATTTTGACTCTGACCTTTACAAAGAAAACTAATAGACACTTTAGTATTATATACAGGGCAGAGAGGAGAGGACACGGAGGGGAAATTGCACTTAATTACAGTAGTTTATAGTTTACAGCCATTGGACAAATTTACTTCTTTAAAAGAAATCTCAAGATCATTTGGGATGGGGTGGGGGAGGGAGTCTGCGGATATTTACAGTGTGTTTGGCTCAGTTCAATAGCACGCGTCCTCCTCTCCTTGTTTCAGTAACAGATTCAAGTTTTTGCATCAGTTTGTTCGATGAAGGATCACAACGTAGAAACAACGGCTTTCTTGCTTCCTCTTCGGCGGTTCCTTGTCTCCCACCTCCAGGACAGACAGGAGTCCTTGACATCGTAGGAGAGGCATCGTGGCAATACTGCATAGAAGGGAAGCTGGGCTCCGGGCTGCGCCTCCTGAGAGTGGATTGTCTGAGGTGTCAGCAGGATGCCCGTCAGGTAAGCAGGGACCTCTCGCAGGTGCTTGTCAGGTCACTGGGCTTTTCCATGGCAGCTGCCCAGAGGGTGATGGTGGGGAAAACAGGGTCCTTGTTGCTGTGCACAGAGTGAGTGATGTGTGGGCATCACCAGGCTTGCAGAGGACACTGCAGAGAGAGAGGAGGGAGAATGCTCAGCTGTGTCATTTGGCAGGGACATAGGCCATTAGTTTGGCTTCTCCAAGTGAGCTGATGCCCAACTCAACCAGCAAAGAGCAGCAGGTGGAGGGCTGGAGGCCTCAAGTATGCTCAGTTCTGCAGTTTTCATCCTGAATCACACTTCCTGCAGGAAAACCTGGGAGCTGGCTTTCCTGGCCACTTCAGAAGACAGAAGCGAATCGTTGGGGACCTTGAAATTGTCCTAACTTGCTGACCTGAATCCTGAAGTTGGGCTCCTCTTTCTGTGACAGTGGAATTTATGGAGTGCTCAGTGTGCTTGAAAAGGCAGCTGGATGATAAGCTCTTGCCTGTCGTGGAAGCAAGGGTCTCTTCCTAAGACCTCTAAGAGCAGAGGTCTCCTGTACTAACGCTTCTCAAACTTTAATGGACTCACAAGTACCAGAGAGCCTGTTAAAATGTGGATTCTGGTTCAATTCTGATTTATAGGCCTGGGGTGGGCCTAAGAGTCCACATTTCTAATAAGTTCCCAGGGTGTGCCAATGCTGCTCACTAGGGCGGCAAGGCCAGAAAGCACACGAGAAAATGACCACTCACACCACTCATCAGGGAAAGAGTTTTGCAAATGGCAAAGTGCTTTCTACGGGTTTCTTACTTTGGGCTAAGAAACTCACAGGACCAGGGAAAGGATCCAAAGGCTGAGGACCTCTGAGGCCATCCTTGAGGATGAGCCAGGGCAGGAGACCCCAGAATGGCTGGAGAAGACCTTAGGAGGAGCCACCTCACCCGACTCAGGGCAGCGTCGCCCTCAGGGCCTGGGCCTTATTCGTTTGAATCGTCATGGAGCGTCATTGCTCTCCTTTTAACTTCCGGAGAGTCTCTTTTTGCCTCCCTCTGTCTCCTCTTTCCTTTTGCTTTTGTTGGTATCTAAGGTTTTGCCTTTGACTTAGTGGTTTATTCTCTCAAGATCCCCCCTAAACACACACACCCCAGCACCTACCAATACTACTAAAGGCCACTGTTACCTCATTGATCAGTGCTCCCACCATAACCCTATGAGGATACCATTATGTCTATTTGACAGATTAGGGAAACAAGGCTCAAAGTAAGTCAGTGAATTGCTCAAGGTTTAACAACTAGGAGAGTGTGGAGCCACAGCTTCAAACCAGCTGTGTAGGTGGCCACTCCGAGTGTGCTCTTTCTATGACGCTAGGAGGTGAGGAGCCTTCTACTAAGCTTTGTTCTCTTGGACAAGTTACTGTCTCTGTGCCTCAGTTTCTTCCCCTATAGAATGGGAGTTGCTGTGGGATTGGATGAGTTGACACCTGTGGAGTCCTGAGAGTGGTCCTTGGCACAATTGTTATGAACATGGCGTTCTTCAGCCCATGCGGCTCCTCAGTGCTCTTAAAAGTGGGGCTGCAGGCTGGGCGCGGTGACTCACAGCTGTAATCCCAGCACTTTGGGAGGCCGGAGCTGGCAGATCACGAGGTCAGGAGTTTGGGACCAGCCTGGCCAATGCAGTGAAACCCCATCTCTACTAAAAATACAAAAATTAGCTGGGCACGGTGACGCATGCCTATAATCCCAGCTGCTTCGGAGGCTGAGGCAGGAGAATCCCTTGAACCCTGTTGTGAACCAAGATCATGCCATTGCATTTCTAGCCTGGGCAACAGAACGAGACTCTGTCTCAAAACAAAACAAAACAAAAGAGTGGGGCCGAGCAGCACGTGCATGTGAGGAGGCAGGCTTCTGACCCTTCCACATTCTTGAGACATTGGTCAGGGTCCTCTGATACCCTTTGCCTCCTCTTCCTCCCCTGGCCCTCCCCACTCTCCAGTCTCTTTACTTCCCACTATCAGCCTTTTTCCAATTTTCAGATTTCAGGTGGAGGAGAGAGAAAATGGCTTGTGACCTTGCAGGTTTCAATAGAAGAGCAAACAAGAACGGCAGATAAGGAGACGCCAGTGAGATTCTATGACCTGTCATTAGGGATGGGCTTCTCAGCTATCAAATGTTTGCTCACATAATAAAATGGTGGCAGAGCCCAAAATGTTGTCAAAGGAACTGGAGTTATTTGCCCCCTTCAGAGTCTAAACACAAACATCTGATAAGGGGTGCACTGTGGTCCCTTAGAACTGGAGGCCCAGCACACGCAGCCCCACGGGGGCCTTGCCCCGAAGATCTCTGAGTGACTGCGGGGCCGTCCTTCTGAAAGGTGTGGTAGCTGTGTCAAACGTGAAAGGCATTCTCATTCTAAGAGGATTTGTTACATAATAGTAAGAGCGAACATTACCGAGGTCCTACTGTGAGCCAGGCGCCATGCTAAGGGCTTCACAAGCATCACTGCCTCGAATTCTTACATCGACCCTTTGGAGTAGGTGATTATCACAAATTCATTTAACACATGTTTGAGTGCCTACTGTGTACTGAGTACTTTTTTAGACACTGGAGATGCAGCTGTAAACAAGACACCGTCCACTTCTTCATAGACTTTACCTCCTAGTGAAGGCTTCGAATAATAAACAAGTAAACAAATGCACACGCAAACGCACACACATGAACACACACGCACACGCACACGCACACACGCACACACAACTTTAGGTGGAGATGAGTACTCCACAGAAACATAAGCATAGAGGTTAGGGTAGCTTGAGGAAAGAGATTAACTTAGATGAGGGAATCAGGTGAGGTCTCTGCAGTGGTAATATCTGAGCTGACAGAAATGAAGAAGCAGGCATGTAGCAACGCATGGAAAAAGAGCTCCAGGCAGACACCGCAAACGCAGGAGTGCTGGAGCGGGATGCTTCAGCTCTGGCACAGCTAAAGCTGCGTGGGCAATGGAAGGAGGAAGGTGGTGACAACTGCAACATTGGAGGTGGCATAATTACATGGGGTCCTGTACGTCCGTCTCTGTTTTAGTTTGATTGTAATGGAAAGCTACTGGAGAGTTTTGACAGGGGATCGACATGCTTGATTTCTCTTTGTAAGAGATCACTCTGGCGGACAGACCGCAGTTGGGCAAGGGTGGAAGTGGGAGATGGGCAAGGGCCACCTAAGGAGACTGGGGAGAGACAAAGGAGGCTGGGCTGGGACTAGGACAGTCCTGATGGGGGTGTGAGAAGAGGTCAGATTTGGGGTGTATTCTGGGTCCCCTAGTAGAACTTACTGATAGACTGGATGTGATGTGGAGAGAAGAACCAAGGGTATGCTCGGCTATCTCACTGGAACAACTGGTACCAGTGTTGGAAATGGGGAAGCCCACAGAGGAGGCAGTTTTGGTAGGATGAAATCAGGGCACAGTGAAGACTTCCTATTTTAGGCATGTTGAATTCGAGAGGCTTATTAGATGTTTTAGACATGCATGTCCCTGCCGAAGAAGCATGGTTTTGGGAATGGGCACTCAGTAGGGAAGACTGGACTGTAGACAGAATTATAGAAGCCATCGGTGTGACACTTGTCCGAAAGCCACGGGACCGGAGGAGATCACCCAGGAGTGAGCATAGGCAAGAAGAGGCCAAAGAGTGAGGCCCGGACCCTCCAACACATAAATGCTGGGAAGGTGAGTTGCCAGCTGAGATGAGAAGTGGCCAGCGCCATAGGAGAAGAACCAGGAATGGCAGTATACTAAACTCCCATGGAGAAAAGGAGGGAGCGATCAGCTGTGTCAAAGACAGAGATTGAAAAGTCACCACTGGATTCAGCAGCATGGTGACTTAGTGAGCTGGACATGGTGGGTGTGAGGACAAAAGCCTGTCTGCAGTGATCTCAAGAGAGAACCGAGGGTGAGGAAGTAGAGACGGTGAGGACAGGTAAGTCACTTCTATGATCATGAACTTATGTGATATTCATTGTAGCTCCATTACTTAAAAGTCATGATTATAATTCTGGTTTTACAGATGAGGGAAGTGTGGTCTAGAGAGGTTATAAGTAAGTTGGCCAGGGTCTCGCAACAGCAGAGTTTGCACTCTTCACCTCTATGTAGATCACTTCTTTCAACCCCCTCAACAGGGGGAAATAAATGCCCTTTGCCACTCAAAACCCTATTCCCAAACTCAGAGCTACTCGGTGGTGCCAGCAGAAGTCAAGAGTGACCCAGCTTCCAGGGGCTGGGCGTTTTCTTTGAGACAAGCACCGAGGGAAGTGTTTTACCCAGTTAGTCCTTTCAGTGATCCCATGAAAGAGATATCATTATCTTCGTTTTACAGGTGAGCAAACAGAGGCTCAGAGAGGCTAAGACATTTCTATGAGGTCATACAGGTAGACAGTGGTAGAATCTTGAGCCCAGATTGATGCTCCCAACCATCAGAACACTCTGCTTCCCCACCCAGTGAAGAAGTCGGGAGAGGGCTGGGTGCCGTGGCGTGATCCCAGCACTTTGGGAGGCCGAGGTGGGCGGATCACAAGGTCAAGAGATCGAGTCCACCCTGGCCAAGATAGTGAAACCCCCACTCTACTAAAAATACAAAAATTAGCTGGGCATGGTGATACACGCCTGCAATCCCAGCTACTCGGGAGGTTGAGGCAGGAATATTGCTTGGACCCGGAAGGCAGAGGTTGCAGTGAGCCGCGATCACGCCATTGCACTCCAGCCTGGGCGACAGAGTGAGACCCCATCTCAAAAATAAATAAATAAATAAAGTTGGGAGAGAGGGAACAGCTGAAGGGGACAGATGATAAGGCTGCCCACCTCCCCCTTTTCAGCGCCCTGACTAGTTACTGCTCTGGGGGCCCTCTCTTGACCGTCCCATAAACTAGGAAGTCAAGCAGCAGGGAGAGAATGATGTGGAAACAGGAGGTGGCTCACAACCTGCCCACACTTGTTCTAACTGAGGTCAGTGCTTGCTGTGGTCTTGTTTCCAGTCTAGTGGGGCATTGTTAAACTCAGGCACAAACCCACTCAGAGATAACTTGCCAGCACCCAAGAGTTCAGGAGGAGGGAGAGGTATGTGCTGTGGAAGGGACAGACAGGCAGTAGCTGCAGAAGGATTCTTCGCAGCGAGAGGTCCCAGCCTGGAGTTCCTGACCCGTAATCCCCAAGGCCCTTGGGGCATGTCTGCCTTGACAACAGGAAGTACTGGAATCAGACAGATAGAAGTACAAATCCTGGCTTTAGCCTTATACCTGCACAACATTGGGTTATTATGGGTGCTTAAAAGTGGATATTGGAAGGTGAATGTTGTTTAATGGGTTAGGAGTGAGAAAACCAGTCTGGAAGTCCAGCTCTGAAATTTGTGATCTGTTTGAACTCGGCCAGATCCATACCCATCTTTGAACTTGTTTTCTGCTTTGTAAATCAGGTATAAAAATAACAACTTTACAGAATGGGTAAGGGGGTTCTCCAGGAAATGTAAGCTAGAAAAGCATTTGGGGTGCTGCTTGGAAAATGGAGGTATCAAAAAATATGAGTTCTGCATTCATTCATTCGTTCATTCACTCATTCACTCATTTGTTCATTCATTCTTTCTTATTTACTGAACATCTGCGATAGCCCAGGCATTTGGCTAAGTCCAAAGGGCATGGGTGCTTTGAGAGGCCCTGAACTATTTGCTTTTTTCCATGGAAGTGGGTGAGCGAGCGTCTGTGTATCAGCAGGAGAATGGGAAATGGGGATCTGGAGTAGGATGTACTTGAGAGATGGTAGTAATCCTGAAACATTTTCTTGTCCCAGACTCCTTTGACTACACAGAGACCAAGCACTGATTTGGACATTTGGAGTCACTAGGCTGGGTGCGCAGTGGCTCACGCCTGTAATCTCAGCACTCTGGGAGGCCAAGGCAGGTGGATCATGAGGTCAGGAGTTCAAGACCAGCCTGGCCAACATAGTGAAACCCCGCCTCTACTAAAAAACACAAGAATTAGCCAGGTGTGGTAGCACACGCCTGTAATCCCAGCTACTCAGGAGGCTGAAGGGGGAAAACTGCTTGAACTCGGGAGGCGGAGGTTGCAGTGAGCCAAGACCACACCATTGCACTGTAGCCTGGGTGACAGAGTGAGACTCCAAAAAAAAAAAAAAAAAAGCAAGAGTCACTGGAAGGGGAAAATACTATCTCCTAAAGGATCACAGACAGGAGAGAAAACAGGGAGGGAGCTACCACTTTTGAGTACTTAACTATGTACGAGGCACTCTGTTAGGCACATTGAATATTTTATGAGATGTGGATGGGATTTTTCCCATTTATAGATGAAGAAACTGAGTCTTCTAGCAGAGAATTAACTGCCCAAGGTTATACACCAGGGGGTGATGGAGCTGAAATCAGCTCAGGTCTGCTGGCATATCCTACCACTGTACAATGCCTCTAAAATAGCACTGCTCAGGATGTGTCCCGTTGACCCGAGCAGGGTGCATGCTAATTGTCTGGTCCAGTGCACACATCAGCAAGTAAAATGTTTGGAGAAGCCCTGCCCAGTAGGATTTAACTTTGTGTAATCCAGCAGTCCCCCTAACATATTTGACCAAGGCATCCTTCTCTCTCCTCATTTGTATGTCCCTGATACCTAGCGATATGGTTTAGATGTGTGTCCCTTCCAAATCTCATGTTGAAATATGATCCCCAGTGTTGGAGGTAAGGCCTAGTGGAGGTACTGGATCATGGGGGCAGATCCTTTATGAATGGCTCAGCGCCATCCCCTTGGTGATAAGTGAGCTCTTACTCGAGTTAGTTCACACAAGATCTGGTTGTTTAAGAGTGTAGCATCTCCCTTTTCTCTCTCTTGCTCCTTCTCTCACCATGTGACATGCCTACTCCTCCTTTTCCTTCTGCCCTGACGGTAAGCTTCCTGAGACCTCACCAGAAGCAGATGCTGGCACTACACTTTCTGTACAACCTGCAGAGCCATGAGCCAGTTAAACATATTTTCTTTTTAAGTTACCCAGCCCCAGGAATTCCTTTATAGTGATGCAAATGGATGAACATAAAAAAATGGTACTGGGAGTGAGGCATTGCTATAAAGATACTTTAAGACGTGGAAGCAGCTTTGGCAATGGGTAACAGGCAGAGATTAGGAGTTTGGAGGACCAGAAGAAGACAGGAAGATGAAGGAAAGTTTGGAATTTCTTAGAGACCTGTTAAGTGATTTTGACCAAAATCCTGATAGAAATACGGGGAGTGAAGGCCAGGCTGATGAAGTCTCAGATGGAAATGAGGAACTTATTGAGAACTAGAGCAAAGGTCACCCTCCTTACGCCCAGGCAAAGAACTTGGCTGCATTGTGTCCATATTCTAGGGATCTGTGTAAGTTTGAACTTAAGAATCACAGCCTAGGGTATCTAGTGGAAGAAATTTCTAAGCAGTAAAACATTCAAGAAGTGGCCTGGCTGCTTCTAACAACCCACAGTCAGCTATGGAAGCAAAGGAATGATTTACATTTGGAATGTTGGAATTTACGTTTAAAAGGGAAGCAGAGCATAAAATTTTGGAAAATTTGCAGCCTAATCCTGTGGTAGAGAAGGAATTCAAGTGGCCTATGGAGCAACAACTTGCTAGAGAGATTAGCCTGACTAAAGAGAGCCATGTGCTAGGCAAGACAATGGAAAAAGGGCATGGAAGCATTTCAGAAATCTTCTAGGCAGTTCCTCCCATTTCAGACCCAGAGGTCTAGGAAGAAAATATGGTTTTGGAGGCCAGACCAAAGGCCCTGCTGCCCTGCACAGCCTTGGGACACTGCTCCCTGCATTCCCGCTGCTCTAGCTTCAGCCCTGGCTCAAAGGGCCCCAGGTACAGCTTAGTCCACCACTCTAGAGGGTGCAGTCTATAAGCCTTGCACAGAACGCCAGAGTGAAGAAGGCTTGGCAGCTTCCACCTAGATTTCAGAGGATGTATCAGAAAGCCTGGGTGCCCAGGCAGAAGCCTCTTGAAGGGGCAGAGCCCCCACAGAGAACCTCCACTAGGGCAGTGCAGAGTGGAAACATGGGACTGGAGCCCCCACACAGAGTCCCCACCAGGATACTGCCTAATGGAGCTGTGGGAATGGGCTTGCCACCCTCTAGACCTCAGAATGGTAAAACCACTAGCAGCTTGAAACCTCAGCATGGAAAAGCCACAGGGGCAGAGCTGTCCAAGACCGTGGGAGCCCACCTGGCATGCCAATGTGCCCAGGATGTGGGACATGGAATCAAGGATTATTTTGAAGCTTTAAGGTTTAATGCCTACCCTGCTAGGTTCCAGACTTGCATGGGGTGTTATCTCTTTCTTTTGGCCAATTTATTTCTTTTGGGATGGGAATGTCTACCCAACGCCTGTCCCACTACTGTATTTTGGAAGTAAGTGTACATATAAGCTCATAAGTGGAAGAACTTGCTCTTGAGTCTCGGATGAGACTTTGGACTTTGAGTTAATGTTGGAATGAGTTAAGACTTTCAGGGACTATTGGGAAGGGATGATTGTATTTTGCAATGTGAGAAGGACATGAGCTTTGGGAGGTCAGGGGTAGAATGATATGGTTTGGATATGTGTCCCCTCCAAATGTCATGTTGAAATGTGATTCCCAATGTTGGAAGTGGGGCTTTGTGGACATAGCATCATAAATGGCTTAGCCTCATCCCCCTGGTGACGAGTAAGTTCATGCTTGAGTTAGTTCACGTGAGAGCTGGCTGTTTAAAAGAGTCTAGGGCTAGGCATGGTGGCTCACACCTGTAGTCCCAGCATTTTGGGAGGCCAAGGTGGGCAGTTCACTTGAGCACAGGGTTTGAGACTAGCCTGGGCAACGTGGTAAAAAAAAATGCAAAAATTAGATGGACATCGTGGTATGTGACTGTAGTCCCGGCTACTCTGGAGGCTGAGGTGGGAGAATTGATGGAGCCCAGGAGGTTGAAGCTGCAGGGAGCTGTGATTGTGCCACTGCACTCCACCCTGGGTGACAGAACGGGACCCTGTCTCAAAATAAATAAATAAATAAATAAATAAATAAATAAATAAATAAATAAAAAGAGCCCAGGGCCTCCCCCTCTTCTCTCCTGCTCCCATTCCATGTGATACGCCTGCCCTGCCTGCACCTTCCACCATGATTGTAAGCCTTCTGAGGCCTTCAGCAGAAGCAGATGCTGGCATCATGCTTCCTGTACAGACTGCAGAACTGTGAGCCTTTTAACCTCTTTTACCCAGCCTCAGATATGTCTTTATAGCAACACAAACAGACATCGCTATAAGCCACACATTTGAACACACCAGCAATGGATTTGAAATCCCTTTTGGAATAGAAGACCTTAAAAAAAAAAGAACAGAAATGCCATCAGGTCTCTTTCAGAAATCACTTCTGACCCTTTGCCTTGGGAACAGAGTTTTTACAAACTGTCTTTGCCTTGGGTATCTTCTGCGGTCAGGAGGCAGCACATTTACCCTCATTTAACTTCACTCTGCCTTTCCCATTTCTTCCTCTCTTTCAACTTGTTGAAAGAATGTTTCCTGACTGGAATACAGCAAGTGAGCTTACTTTCTTACTCTTGTTCCCGGCCACAGAGACAATAAGAGTGGCAGCAGTTGTCATTGAATTTTAAAGATGAGTAGTGGAAGGCAAGTATTTGGAATCAAAGACCAAAGCCTGAAGGTCCAGCTCTAGAGTTTATCATCTGTGTGACCGTGGGCAGGTCGCTTTTCATCTCTGGGCTTTAGTTTATTTCCTTGTACTTAGGAGGTTGCAGTAAAAAGGAAATGATGAGACAATGTTCATGAGAAGTATAAGCTGTAATGTGCCACATGAGTATTTTTCATCCTTACTGAGTGTAATTATCATCCTCATCATTACAGAAATGAGTCTATTGCCAGACTCCTGAAATATCTGGGGACATGGAGACAACGCCACAGCATTCTGGGAGGCCACACATGCAGCTTCAAGGTCTGCTGGCCACTCTGTCCAATGGAGAGAAAAAGCCAGTGGGGGGCTGGTGCAGCGTCTCAAGGAGCATCTTAAAGTATTTTGATTAAGAGATCATTTCCTGAATTCAGAGGACTTGTTTCAACAAGCAAGCATCAAAGTCAACTTGGGAAAGACAGGAATAATTAATCATGGTCTTGTCTGGGGCTGACCAAGCGGCAGATGGATTGATAAACCTTTCAAAGGGGAAGGTATTCCCAAGGAGGGCTGCTGCGCCTGGCTGCCCCCCTGATTGAGATTTGTGAGCACAGATAAATGTTTTCCCTGCTCACTACAAAGAGTGGGAACTTGCACGGGAGTCGAAGGGCAGGGTAGCGAGGGGTTGTCCTTTCATCTTCTATTGGGTGAGAGAAGAGTAGCAAAGCAGGTCCCACACACCTCTCCCTCTACCCCCAGCTCCAGAGCCCAGCTGCCCTGGCCCTGTGTATGTTTCAGTGCCCAAGACACCAGGTATTTAATCTACACCACGTTGCTGAATCCTTAGAACAAGCAGATATTACAACTCTCACTTTAAAGATGAAGAAATAAAGGCTCAGGGAGGTCAACGTCACCAACCAAATGGCAGAACGAGGAATAGAACCCACCTGCTCCACTATGCTCTAGGGCTGGGAGGACTTTGGGGCAAAGGAAAGAACAGAGAACCCTGATCCCATGAAGGAACCTGCTGGGAAGCCCATGGCAGTGGATAAAGTGTGATTTGCAGGGCTCTGATGAAAAAAAGATCATCAACAAGACCAAATTCTGCTGAGAGCCTTTGACATGAAGTTCAAGGTTGTCACCTACTTATCTAGTAATCAATAGAGGCCAAACAGTTCTCACACTGCACAGACCCCAGCTACTAAAAGATCTCATTGTGTTACTCTGGAAACTTCACCTGTGTTCAGACATCTAGTCCTGTTTTCTAACTCTCAGGGTCTTCTTGCGGTCCAGCAGTGAGCCTCGCCATCAGCTACCTGTCTTTACTATTCCATCACCTCTTTTCGGAGGTGGGACTTAGTCATCAACTGAAACAGTGACTAAGCCTCTGGATTCCCCACTTCCAGTGCACCAGGAAGTTGATTATAAATTTCTTGATAAAACCCCAAGTGGATGCATACCCCTGGAAAAGCCAGGCTGTCTACTGGGGAGTCCCCATGGGTTGGCATAAGTGGGTCATTCTCAGAGCTTATGGCATTCCGGGTCCAGCCTGGGTCCAGGTGAATCAGCCTCAGGACCTCTGACTTCCTACTCACTTTCTCCACTGACTACTTTGTGGATCCTCAGGGATCCCTCTTGCAAAGCATGGACCTCAGCAGGGGATCTATCCTCCTGAGCCCTCCTTGGAAATACCTTTTCCAGGGATCATTGATCATTCTATTGGGGAGCACTCAATTTCAATGCCTAAGCGCTCTGTGTCATCCAGTCTCCAGTGACCTATCAAACTTTTGTCCTGGTTTAGTGCTTTTAGTGGGGAATCTGGGGGAGCAATAATAAGCCCTTTCAAACTGTGGCTTTTTTTTTTTTTTTTTTTTTTTTTGCCCTGGACCTTAAGAATTCCCTTTGCAAGTAACAGGGAGCCTCAGAAGGACCAAGCTTCTTCTGGCCAAGTGCGTGCTTGCCACGCCCTCCGCACATCAATAGCCTTAGTCATATCCTCCCCACACCCCAACCCCCGCAAATCCTCCTGGCATTACCTGTTTACTTGAAGACATGTTGGTGAGTGTGCTGATGCTGCTGGTATCTGTGACCACCATTGCAGATGGAAACCGGGAGGTGTGGGAATACTGGGGGGGTTCCTGCTTGTGTGCGTACACTGGAGAGAGAGTGAAGACAGAATCAAGGTTGCATACCCAGGCACATACACAGCTCCAGAGCCCCCATCCCACACCATAGCTCCCATTTCCCCAGGCAGATAAAAGGGTTGGTGCATTTAAGTGAGGATTTTTTCATATTAGTTATCTATAAGATTCATGTAAATTTTAAGTCACATGATCAACTCTTGAAAGCATGTGGACACTTGGCCGTGAGGGAGAGACCAGCCTGTTTTCAGAACATGGGGCCTACCAGAGAGGCCTCTAGTACAGAAAAGGGGTAAAGGTCACTGGCTGTTGCCTCAGCTTGCCCTTCTCATGCAGGGAGGCAGGTTATTTCCTGGTCCAGGGCACCATGGGCTCTCTCTTCATGGGGGGCCAGGCCTGCTGGGCCTCAGCAGCCTACAGGTCCTTGGTGACCACTCTCTGACTGTCCCACCCAGGCCTGACCACTGAGGAAGTCTGGCCAAGCGAAGGGATAGGCGCAAGTGGGGAGCACATTGCCAGGCTCTGGGAGGATGGGAAGTGGGGCACATGTGGTCTCAGACTCTGCTACAGGCTGTGGCAGATTTTTAGAAGCCACTAAAATGTGATTGGAATGTGAGATGGTGCTCAGAAACCAGCTCCACAGGCCCGGGTGGGGATTGAGCCCTGAAGATAGATGGCTGGACTTGGCTGTTCTTTTTCAAACCCACAGCTTAGCCGATGCAGCTAGGGAAGAAACACAAATCTCTTTCACCATACTTGCCTTCTGGGAGTCCCTTTATAAATAATCTTTATAATTCTTTATGCTTACCAAAGGCAGTTCAGCCCTATGTTTATTTCATCTTCATAATGACCCTAAATGCATACTATTTCCATTTTATGGATGAAGAGATTGGGCTCAGAGTGGCTAAGTAACTTGCATTAGGCTACATGACTGGTAAGTATCACAGGCAGGATTTAAATCCAAGTCTGTCTGATCTGAGACTAGTGCTTTATACTGAACACTTCCTTGGGGTTTCTGAAGCAGTGAAGCCATGATTTCTCCCCAAACTCCTGTGTCAGGGTCTGCAGCCAGACCTGGCCAGAGGAATGGAAGCCTGGGACACAGGATGAAAGGCATAGAAACCGAGGCTGGGATTGGATGGGAAATAAGTGGTTGAGAGGAGGCTTGGGGTAGGTATAGAAATTGGATATGAGAAACAGTCTGTGTGCAGGCGTGCAGGGGTAGTGGGGAGGAAGAAACTCTAATGCCCAGGATGGCATGCCCCTGGTATTTTTCACTTGTGTTCATGGTTCTTGATTAGAGGTGTTTGGGGTGTATAAATTGGAAGACATGGGACTCTAGAAGATTCTTCTATTTTAGGGAAGGCAAACAGGATGCAAATTAGATGCCAACTCTGATCATTTGATAATGGCTGCTTGGAAGTTTGGATTGCAAAGGCTAAGTTGAGGTTCACTGGGAAAAGGTGCTGGTGGTTTAAGGGCGCTGTCTTTTCCAGAGGTGTTGGAATGGGAAATTGGGCTGAGTGTTCTACAGGCTGTCTGTCTTCAACTCCCCTTCACCTGTAGGTTTCTTCCCCAAACCTTTCCCTAGCGATCTCAGGGGTAGAGAAGGGGACTAGAAAAAGTACAGCAACACACAAGAGTTATACTTGAGAAATAGTCTTGGTTGGTGGATCATAGGCGGGGCAAAGTGACCAAACCAATAAACTTCCAAGAAAGTTCAGACCCAGAGAGGAAAAGTGGTTGGCCATTGAGGGTCCTTAGTGCTCCCTCCCTTTACATGCCCGTGTCCTTACTGTGTGAGTTCTGCAGCTGAGTCACAGCAGCCATGAAGGGCTGCTGGGCCATGTGGCTGCCTGGGCTCTGCTGCATGAGGGGCTGCTGGTGAGGACTGTGCAGCTGCTGGGAGAACTGGACGGGCTGCAGGGCTGCCAGGCTGCCGGCCACACTGTTGATGACAGGGACACTCTGTGCTTGGGAGGTGTTGAGGCCTGTGGGAGCAAGAGGAAAAGATCAGAGACAGTGTCTGGGATGAGGAGAGGTACATGGATGTCATCATTTGAGCCCCTGCTCAATGTACCAGTCACGGGGCTGAGCCTGTTACATAGATTGCACGCGAGGTGAGTTTAAGAAACTGAGACTTGGAGAGATTAATTTACTTGCTCAAGTTCCACAGTGAGTTGTGGGTTGGAGATGGGTATTAAACAGATCTAATTAAAGCCTGAGAGTCTCCCACAGTCATCCTGTGACCTCCCAAACTTAGCTCTCTTGAGGTTACCAGGGCTTTGGAAAAGCTGGCTCTACTTGCCCACTCCATCCATGCCAGGCTGTGAGGCTTGCCCTGGTGCCCGCAGGGCAGAGTTAAAGGTGTCCACACTGAGGCACAGGTTATTGCCAGATCTATCTGTCCAGTAGAGGGCAGGAGTGTGCAGGAACCCAAATTTTGATTAAAAATAACTTCCATAGTCCCAGAAGTATGAAGTTTGGAGACCCTTATTTAGTAGACTGTACAAAGACCCTGAGAGAGGTCAAGTGCCAACTCTCTTGACTGTAACAGAGAGTGGAGAAAACACTGGATTCAGCCAGTCTATGAAGTGGGCATCTCTTATCTGGCAGCATAGGGCTTGTGGCATTAAAAGGACCAGGTTTTAGAAAGAAGAAGTAGTAAGTTCAAGGCTGACTCTTGGCAGGTACAGTGGGTCTTGCCATCTTTCTGTTCTGGGGATGTCAGGGCCCCTGTGACTTGGAACTGCGCCTATATCCTCAGGCCTCTTTAGAACCTGGGCCAGCACTGTGAGGAATGGATTCCCTGGTACCCACGCTCTCTCTCTCTATCTGAGAGTGACACTGAGGAAAACAGCTAAAGTAGGGTTGGAGTGGTGACAGGACGATCAGGAGAGAAGACACGGACCTACTTCCTGGGTCTGTCTATGTTCCTGTGGGGGGAAGAATAGGATGAAGAAGGAATCCAGGAAAAGGTCTGTTTTAGGTGGATGCGGAAGAGACACCTAGAGAGGGTTTCCTGAAATGGAGAGGGTTTCGTAAGCAGGTTTGTGGGAAGTCTTCAATGGAGATAACACAGAGTCCCCAACAATTGCCTACTCGGAGCTTTAGCTGATACTGTTATCAGAAACCTAAAAGGCGAGACCTCCGAGCAGAAAGGACAGGGCGATAATCCCACTCCTGGCTCTCCTGGGTGGGGGCTGGGGAGTGCGATCCTCTGATCACCCTCAGAACAGCACTGTCTCCAGTTCCCCAGGGGGCTCAGCGTCTCCTCAAGCCAGCATCTCACCAGATACCTTGATTACCTTGTTTCCCTTTCCTACCTCCTGCTTACGGTCTCAATCTCCCAGGAAGCCCCATGGGTTTGCTCTTTCTGAGAAATCTCTGAGGGCACTGCTGCTGCTCTTTTTGGGAAATCACTGCCCAGAAAAGCAAATTATCCTGTGTAGAGTAGATGACATTTGAAGACATAGTTCTGAAACCTGCATGTGCTTCAGAAGTCATCTGGGGGAACTCTTTAACAAATAAACATTCCTGAGCCCCACCCAAGACCTAATGAGTCAGAACCTTCAGAGGTGGGGCCCAGGAATCTTATTTTCAATGCAGTTTTTGATCCTGACAGACTGAGAGCCACTGATGTCATTCCAGCTCCCTCAGTGGGTAAGTCTTGACCTTTTCATCTGTTTCTGTTTCTGGGCACTGGTTCTTGCTTGGGAAGTATGCTGTGCAGTCCGAGGAAGAGATGAGGAAGAGAATAGGATAAAGAGATGAGAAGGAGTAGAGAATAAGGATTTGGCCCTGCCAAATAATCCGTTACCATCTTCTCCACGGGCTTCTGCAATTCTGAGGCAGGGCCTGTGGTACTCAACACGTCAGTTAGTTAAATGAGGATGCCTGCAACCAGTTCCTCATCTTGACGCTCTGTAGTGTAGGACCTCTGTGTCTCAGCAGTTTTCTGGTCATTGTCACCATTCCTCATGCTCTGTTTACCCCAAGTGTACACAGACATGTACACACACAGCCATCCTTCTAAAGTCAGTGTGCACTCTGGTGTGCCATGTCTGAACAGGAGATTAGGAGATTAAGGATCGTTGTGAGATGAAAGAGAAATATGAGTAGAGGAAATTAGGAGGAACAAAATGGAAAGATATAGACTAGGCCCAGGCAAAATTTTAATTCAGATAGTGCCTGAGGGGGAATATATATATATATATAAACTATATGGCAGTGAAAGCTTAGCATGGGAAGAAAGAAGGTAAGTGGGACGGTTTATTATTTTGGTTGTAGAAATAAGGAAGTAGAATATCTTCCCCATGGGGCTTTTAATCAAATCTTCTAAATTGCAAGCAAGCTGGTTTTAGGTATCTTATCTCATTCTCAATCCAAACTCTGTTATTAGTATAATTACCATATTCCATATACCAGAGGGCCCAGTCAAAAGGCAGTATATTTAAAATGATCATTTATATTGTGAGTCCTCTAAATGTTTCTCCATTCCCATTTTCCTTCTGCACTGTGTGACAATTTCCAAGAAGCTAAGGATAGAATGAGAGCCACATATACTCATACAATAAATTTGTTTGCCTCCATCATGTTCTGACCTCAAAGGATGCATAAGTCATTCTCTTCGTGAGAATCCAGGTTCCGACACTATCTAGAGCTGATTTAGGGAGAGAAGAGGAAAGAAAGAAAGGGCAGAAACAAAACAAAGAGGTGGCCAACATGGGCCCTAGACACCACGAGCAAGGTCAAGAGGACAATGAGGTAACACAAGGTTGAAAGAAAGCTGACCAATGTGCTACCCTTAGATCTCTCCCAAGACGTCCCAGCAATATGTCCAAGGGTCACAAGGATGATTTTGAGAAACAATGACTTGGCCTGAGCCGTCATGGTGAAGCTGAAAATATGCTGAATACTCATCAACATGAAAACTCTCAGAGACATCCACACCCACAGTTCACTTCAGCCTTCTCATGCCTCGAGATGGCCCATCTATGGGAGGCCACAGGCTTGCTGTTGAATATGAGCCTCCTAGAGTTGGAGGGACCTGATCTATCGCCCTCTCTTCAGGCATGTGCCAAAGCAACCTATTTCTCCTTAAAGTTTTCAAAGCTCTCAGATACAATGACAGTTTCCGGGTCCTCCCTTGGCGTATTTTCTCTGCTGGCCAAGGAGGTTTCATATACCACACAAAATTCCCTGTTTAGAAGGAAGCCGGTCATTCTTACTTCATCATCACCAAACATAAAGAAACTCCTGAAAAACCTACCACCTACTTAGGAATGAACTCAAGACAAAGTATACACTATTATATATATTCATGCTTTAGAGATTTACAAGCATGTTCATGTTCACTGTCATTTGATCACTTCAACAACCTATTTTATAGATGAGGACAGTGAATCTCCTAAAGGTTCAGTGATTTGACCCAGGATGCACAGCTGCTAAACGGTGACCAGCATCCAAATCCATTCCATAATTCTCTCTTATTTTAGGCTAACCAATCCAAATATCAGGTTTAAGGAGACAGATGAGAAACTAAAGAAGTTAAACCAAATCTACAAGTTGCGGGTGAGTTTGAAGACCTATAGTTATTTTTACCATATTAATTTGCTTCCCATTCTTCTTCTCCCTGCCCCCAAGTTTTCTGACCAAGAACAGAACTTACTTTGTGCAATTGCCATGACTCCAGAGAGGGGTGTCATGATGAGGTTTTGAGATTGCTGGGGATTATGGTGGGAGAGGCTGTGGATATTCGTCAAGGTGCTGACCGGGGGCAAACCTCCTCCAGAGACTGAGATCTGAGGGAGAGAAAAAAAAACAAGAGAAACATGGATGGACGTGGACTACAAAGAGCAGTTTCCAACATGATGTGACTTAGCGATTCCTTGGCCTGGCTAGTTCTTAAATTCATTCCTTCATTCACTCCATAACAATTATTGGCTGGGTGTGGTGGTTCATGCCTGTAATCCCAGCACTTTGGGAAGCCAAGGCAGGAGCACTGCCTGAGCTCAGGAGTTCAAGACCACCCTAAGCAACATGGTGAAATCCCATTTCTACGAAAAAAGAAAAAACACACACAATTATTAAGTGTCTACTGTGGGACAGACACTACCCTAGATGCTGAGGATACAGCAGTAAGAAAAACAGACAATGATCCTTGCCCTCGTGGCACATCTATTGTTGACTGTCTGAGTTACTAGCCAGCTTCAGAAATTACTAAGGGTTGGGGAGATTAGCCATTTTAGGGTGTCTCTACTTTTTTCACATCTCCATTATACATAACAAATTTTTTTATTTCTTTTTAGGTTAAGAATCCTATATTGTAATCACCATTATATTTTAATGACAGATTAGTATGAGAAAGCTACTGAATTTTGTGTATTTACTTGGTACATGACCCACTTCATTAAATCCTATTAGTGTCTTTTCTTCATTGATTTTTTTCTCCAAGTACGTAATTGTAATACAAGCATCTAATGCTAACAGGGTCTTTTCCCTGCTAGTACTGATATGTCTACATGTCCTAATGCATTGCTTAGAGCTCATAGTATTAAACAATAATAGCTGTAATGGATGTGTTTGTTTTGCTTCTGATGTTATCAGTACTGTTTCTAATGTTTTTCCATTAACTATAATTATAATTTAAGGGTGCTACCAGCTTTATACACATGTGTACTTTTTCATGATAAATAAGTTTACTACTTATAGTTTCAAAATATTTTTTTTCTTTTTTTGAGGTGGAATCTAGCTCTGTCACCCAGGCTGGAGTGCAGTGATGTGGTCTCGACTCACTGCAACCTCCACCTCCCAAGTTCAAGCAATTCTCCTGCCTCAGCCTCCTGAGTAGCTGGAACTACAGGTGCTCATCACCATGCCTGGCACATTTTTGTATTTTTAGTAGAGATGAGATTTTACTGTGTTGGCCAGGCTGGTCTTGAACTCCTGACCGCAGGTGATGTGCCCACCCTGGCCTCCCAAAGTGTTGGGATTACAGGTATGAGCCACTGTGCACAGCCTCAAAGTAATTTTTAAAGTTATTATTAAGAAAGGACTGGCCCATCTCATTCTGAACTAACCCAGGCGTGGCATGCTTGAGAGCCTCAGGAACCCTGAGAGGTGCTTTAGGGTTAGGATACACCAGATATCTGAGTAACTCAACTTTACTTCTTCCAACTTCCACCTCCTGGAGCTCTTCAGACTATAGGTCTCACACCAGCACCCAGGTAAGATGCTATCTCCTACCTTGCCCTTCTGGTCAACCCCATAGCGTCCAAGGTTAATTTAAAAAAGAAAGAAAGCAAAAACCAAACAGGTTTGTTTGTATTTTTAAAATAAGCATCAAGAAATGAGTTAGGGGTCACATGGCCAAGAAGGAATTCTGACCACATCAAACAAGAGAGAACCAGCCTGTTTGCTGGACTTGTTTTTCATAACGTCAGTCATTAAAAAAAAAAAAAAAAATCGTAACCTGCCCTCAGACTGAATCTTCTGGGTAATGTAGTTCCTTTGGAGAAAGTCAACCAAGTGACAGTAATTTCTCTGTCATTGCAGCATTTTGTTAATGGTGTAAGAGAAACGTGGAAGCCAATGATAAAAAGAATTTAAATGTGTGTGGCTTTAGAATTTGTAAAGTGCTTTCACTGATGTCCTTCACTGATAATAACATAAATAGGGCAGGCATTATTACTATCAGTCCCTATATTACAGATTAAGAAACCGATCCTCAGAAGAGCTGAGACTATTTCTATGTCACTTGACTTGCAAGTGAAAAAGCCAGAATTCAAATCCAGTTTTGCTGGAGCTTAAATCTTATCAACTTACTAAGTTTGGGCAACCTTGATCAAGTTACTTCCCATTCTAAAATGCAACCATTATTAAAAAAAAATTTTTTTTTTTGAGACTGGTCTTGCTCTGTCACCAGTGCTGGAGTGCAGTGGCATGATCACAGCTCACGGCAGCCTCAAACTCCTGGAATCAAGCAATCCTCCCACCTCAAACTCTGGAGTAGCTGGGACAACACGCATGCACCACCATGTCTGGATAATTTTTTTATTTTTTGTAGAGACAGGGTCTTGCTGTGTTACCCAAGCTGGTCTTGAACTCTTGGGCTCAAGCAATCCTCCTACCTCACCTCCCAAAGTAATGGAATTACAGGTGTGAGCCACCATGCCTGCTACAACCTCTCTTTGGCTCCTGGACTGAAGGAAGCTAGGACACTGCTTAGGGTATCATTGGTGATCCTCACATGATAATTTGGAAAGCCTGAATTATATTAATGCTGTCATGGTCTCTTCACTATGCTAGGTGCTTTATGTATTTGTAATCTACAAGGTTGGCATTATTATTCTTATTTCATGGATTAAGGATACTGAAGTTTAGAGAAGTTAAGAAATGTGCTCACGTGGTAGAATTGGGGTTGAAAGCCAGCTATGTGCCACCAAGGCCTGAGCTTTTCACAATTAGGCTATATTGCTTGACGCTGTGAAAGCATCCAGTATGTGCTTTTCTTTTTTCTTTCTTTCTTTATTTTTTTAAGGTTCAACATGCACAGACTGCAACCCTAAAGCTGGCCAGTTTTTTTTGTCAATGTATGACATTTGGGCACAGGGGTGGGAAGGGGCAGACAGTACAACAGAGAGTTCGAACGGATTGGCTTTATTTCCAAAACTGGTCCTTGGGGAAAGATTTCAAGGCATGTCCTACTGAAAGTCAGCATGCAGAGATTGTCATTCCTAGAACAGGGCTGATTCAAAGAACAACAGTGCCACAAGCAATCTTCACACCAACCCTATGGCATAGGCATCATTATCTCCCATTTTACAGATGAAGAAACTGAGGTTAAGCAATTTGTCCACACTACTGCTGGTGAATGACGGAGCCAAGACTTGCACATACTGATTCCCTTGCCTGCATTCTTTTTAGCCATACTCCACTCTTGCCCTGGTGGACCAAGATCCATGAAGGACATGTTATTATACTAACAAGAAAACAGACTCTTGAATTTGGGCATCTGATGATAGCGATATAACGTATGCACTAGGGTGTTGGAGACAAGAGAAAAGCCAGTCCCTGCAAACAAGCTTCCGGTTGCAAACAAGCTTCCGGTTGTTTGCTAGCGTTGAGGTGTGCGGTCTTGGTCAATCATCAATCCAGTAACATACTGCCCAGTGAAAGCACTACCGAGCAGAACAGGAAGCAAAAAGTGTGTCCGCAGGCTGCATTTAGAGCTGCCCTGGCCTGGGTGAGGCAGCTTGCCTTTTAGGAGGAGGAGTGGCGGAGCTCAGGAAACCCCCAAGGACCTCCAAGCAATAAGAGCTGAGACTTGGAAGGTTTTTCCACAGTGAGAAGTCAAGGCCTCTTTCACAAGGCCCCCTTCTCCATGGAAGTCCGGGTAACCTTAACCCTAACTTGTTTGGGACACTCTTAAGAAGTCATTAAGACTTATTTGTGCCTCTCACAGGTAACTGACACAAATGGTCCTTTATATGGAGAAGAATCTTTCTTAAGGGATAGGTGGGAGGAGGAGAAGGGGGCTGCAAAATGCCTCCCCCAGGAGTGCCCTTTCATTTTTGTTTGCAGAGGCTGCGTGCAACCAGGGAGAGCAGCTCAGGTCCTCTGAAACCAGAATTGGCCGGGTCACTGCTCCTCTCAGAAACCACACTTTGTTTTTCCTCCAGGGAGCCAGGGACTCGATCACCTGTGACTCACCATTTCTGTGTTGCCTACACAGCACACACGTCAAGATCTAAAATGGCCTCTGCACCCTGCTGTCCTCACCTGTCCTGGCCCCCACTCTGGGAACGTGTGCGGCTCCACCTTCAGTGTGAAAGTCAGGAACCTGCAGCTCCTCCCTCCCCTGAAAAACAGAGCATGACCCGAAGAACAGAGCTTTCCATTCTCTATCCTTGCCAGTGTCGTAATGCTCCTGTTCTCCCACAAGCCACTGTCTCCTGCACTTGTGTTACTAGAGGATCAGAACCTAATTCGAATTAGAACCTAGTTTGTTTTATTTATTTATTATTATTAATTATAATTTTTTGAGACAGGGTCTTACTCTGTTGCCTAGGCTGCAGTACAGTGGCATGAACTTGGCTCACTGCAACCTCCGCCTCCTAGGCTCAAGTGTGCTTCCTGCCTCAGCCTCCCAAGTAGCTGGGATTACAGGTGCAAATCACTACTCCTGGATAATTTTTGTATTTTTTTTTTTAATAGAGATGGTGTTTTGCAATGTTGTCCAGGCTGGTTTCAAACTTTCTGGCCTCAAGTGATCCCCGTGCCACAGCCAAGTGCTGGAATTACAGGTGTGAGCCACTGCACTGGGCCTAGAATCTAGTTTGAAGTAGAAAATTCAAATTCAAGTTGTCCATTATTCACCAAGTGTGCCCAACTTGCCTCTGGGTGTGGGGCCATGGTTATGGATATAGAAACTTTCATTTAATGAGAATGATATTGACATTAACATGACAACAATGCTGCGATTAATTATTTCCTTTGCCAAATGCTGCAGAGTATTTCTCATATGTTATCACGCTCATGCCCCCCAACAAGTCTGTTGTTACTACCCCCACTTTATAGATGAGGAAAAGAGATCATAAGTAGTTGAGTAACCTGTTCGAGGCTGCACAGCTATTAAGTGCTGGAGCTGGGATTTGAACCTGGGCAATTGTAACTTCAAAGTCAGTGTTTCTCCCTCCCTAAGCATTGCCCCACCCCATCTACCATTTGTGCTGTGATCTTCGCTGTCATGGCCTTCCATGTCTTTCACCGTTCCAGTTCAAGAAGCTGCTCCCCATCACCTCCTATCCACTACATCCTGACTTGCTAATGGCTCTCCTTGTTTGTACCAAGGGGATGGTAAGGAGGAAGAGGGGGACTGTGTCAAAGTGAGGTGCTCTCTAGGTTAAAAAATTGGCTTTGGAGGCCTTGGGGGAAGGGACGAATGAACATTTTATCAACACAAATGTCATTGGCAGCCCCAAAACAAACAGTGTCCCACCAGGCTTGCTCCTTTATGAGGCATTCAATCAATAAAATGAGAGCAGAACTCTGTCAGATTTATTGGCTGGGTTCAAACCGAACACCTCTTCTACCCGCCAAAGCCTGGGTCACCAGCACTACCTCTCCTTTCCAACTCTGGACAGCCCCCATTTTCCCCTGTGAGGCTACAATGGTTCATTGTTTGAGGCAGGCCTTGTGAGAAGTTGTGTTTGTTTTGCCTCTTATCTTATCAGCTCCAGAGCTACAATGGCCCAGGTGTACTCACCATTTTACCATCAGGTGAGAGGAGATTGTGGCCCGGGTCCAGGCTGGCTGGGGAGACTTGCTGTAAAACCGACTGGCTGGTCACCATGGCGCTGTTGCCATGGTGACTGATTGTTGAGGAGGAAGTGACCTCATTGTTTCCCTGCTGGCTGTAGCGCACTCCTGCAAAACAACACGAACCCAATAGGGAACATTAGTGCCACCAGGGTCCTGGAACGATGACTTGGCTCCCCTTGTTTTCAAGGGTGGGTGATAAGAAAATAAAGTTGCCTTCTCCTCCCCTGTCCAACCACAAGAAATATCAGCTGCTTTTCTCCAGGGTAAGCATGGCATGTTCTCTATTTAATTCTAGAATGTAAGCTCCATGAAGGCGGGACATTTTTATCTCTTTTGTTTTGTTTATTGATGTATCCCCAGTGCCTTGGCACTGCATAGTCACTCAGTATACTTCTGTTGAATAAATGAATTACTGAATGGATTCTGTTTGTCATTGCTTCCACACAGTTCTTTCAAGATTTGGTGGTAGAGACTAGCCTTCTCTTCCTACTGGTTGGAGTATATCTTTTATTCTTCAAAATGCCTTCTAGAAATGTGTCCCTGGCATCTCTCATGGTGCTGCAAAGTATAAGTAGACCCATGTGACAAAGAAGAGGCCCTTGTCCAGTGACTCTTAAAAGAGCCGTCCGTAGCTTAGGTATCAGTCTCTGTGTACCGCCTTTGTGGCCAGGCCCAAGAGGTCAGGGGCGCGGACACAGGCAGAGTAGGACAGGGATGAGGTTGCATCTAGGAGCTAGGCTCTGGAACTCACATTCCTGTGGTGGGGTCCCATTTGGCTGCCTTCCAGGGCACAGGGAAATGTGCGTCTGCCAGGAGGTGGGTCAGGCAGCACACACAGACAGATGTGGATGTTTAGTAAACCACTGGAGTTGGCTCTGCAAGGGAAGGGTAGAACCAAACATGTTTATAGCCTCACTGCTCTGACCCTCCCTCTTGCTCAGGCACCGACATGGAAGTCTGCTTTCAGGAAAGAAAAGTACTGGACAGCGATCAGGCAACTGAAGGAAGCCAAAAGAGGGCCAAGAACCTGGATCCAGTTTGCAGGTGCAAATCCTGCTTGATGTGTCCATGAAATAGCCAAGGACAAGGTTGCGGGTACATGGGGCCTCTTGCCCTAAGCTCAGTGCTTAGAAAGACTATGTTCTTGTTTTTTGCTTTGGATTTGACAAAAAGGTTTGGAGGTCCCTGTCCTGCAGAGACCAAATGCTCTAGGCATGGAATAATCTGGAGAAGCAGACCCACTCTTTAGCTGCACATCTTCTTTTGCCCAGTTTCCCAAGATGAGCCATCCCTGTATACTGATTCTGTTGCTGTTCTTTCATCCACCCACCCCCTGCCCGAGCTAGATCCCCGCTTTCCAGAGGAGGCTATAAATTCCCCCAGGGGCCAGGCACACTGCTATAATCAGTGTCATAATCTGCCTTCAATTCATTAAGATGAAGCTTACCAAGATGAGACCAGATGAGCCCTACGCCAGTTTTCCTTGGATCTTCCTAAGGCTATTACCCAAGGCTGACATGACCTAGAGCTTAAGAGGGCTAGGGAAAAAACACACAAGTGCTAAAGCGGACTCTGACCTTCAAGAGCAACTTGTCTGAGTATGCAGTGACTTGATGCTTGCTCTATAAGCTTTTCTATTAGCCATTTTCCCCATTCTTTGAATCAAGGAGCTGCTAGTGGGGGAGTGGTGACAGTGGGATGGCACTGGAATTGGTGGTTATTGGTTTAAGGCACTACATTTTTTGGAAAGAACTAGAACCGTGAAGTTAAAAGGAGGGACAGCGTCCAGCTCCCCAAGTCAACAACTTCTGCCCAGTCCCCTGTCCTCCTGTGCACCTATTTTGCAGCCCCCAGGTCTCCTGTCTGCCATCTCGATGCCATCACATTGGATTAAGTGAGGTCTTCTTTCTTCACTCACATTTGCCACCCAGTTCCTAGCAGGATGCTTCCAACAGTTCAAAGTGTTGTTACATAGAAGAAGAAAGAGATTTGAACCTTATGAGCTCTGAAGGCAGAGCTAGATCCAGTGGAAAAGAGAGAGGCAGATTTCAAATAAATAAAAGGAAGAATTTTCTATCAAGGAGAGGGCAATGGGAAGACTATGGACTCTACAGCTAAACCAACTCAGGTTCAAATCCTAATGCTGCTCTTAATAGATCTGTGATCATGGGAAAATTACTTTCCCTCTCTCTGGCTTTGTTTCCTCTAGAAAAACAGAGAGAGTGCATCTTCAACAGGGCTCTTTTTGGTTTAGAGGTAACATCTATACAGTTTCTTGCAAAATGCCATATAAATGGCAAGTATGGGTGGGGATACTGTGGGGAGGAAGCTGGTGTAGGAATGGACCCCAAGATATTTGCCCTAAGATTCTAGAATTCTTGATAGCCTAGGACAGATTCTAAACACTGAATGGAATTATCTTTCCATAAAGAACATTTTCCAAAGAATCCTACCCTGGCAGAACCACTGATGCTTTGCCCTGGAAGCAACTTGGGAGGGAGGTCTGGCCACTGCCCTCTTGCTCCGTTCTTTTGGAGGAACTGGACTTCACCCTGTTTTTCTCCTGCTTTCTCTGACTCCCTAACCAGCTATTTACCTCCCCAAGAGGCTCTGCTCCTGAGAGAGAGGTGATAACGCTGGGAGTCAGGTGTGTTTCCACCTCCCAGCCTGTCCCCATCATCGATTCAGTCTCAAGTCAAACAGTCTCTGGATTTATCCTATTTAATTTGGCTGACGGAAAAGGGCCAGCCCTCTGATGATCAAATATGGCTCACAGGGAGGCTTCTCCCCTACCAAAGGCTACGCAATTATTTATTTAAAAATAATTAACCAAGGATTTTCGCAGGAAACAAAAGGCTTCTTTACAAGGGAGCATGTCAGGAGAGACTCAGGAGTCATTTGTTAGAATCCAGGCAGCATATCCCAAGGCTGTTGTGGTTTTCACACTTTGTTTTCTCCCCAACACAAGTTTATTATACAAGAAATATTAAGGGTGGAGCTGCTCTGTTAAAAGACAGATGTGCCTAGACCTCTGAATGTTCCTTTAAAAGTCTCTGGTGAAGCGATAG
Source organism: Sapajus apella (assembly GCF_009761245.1). NCBI lineage: Eukaryota > Metazoa > Chordata > Mammalia > Primates > Cebidae > Sapajus > Sapajus apella. The sequence goes on from NW_022436952.1 coordinate 31,744,972, forward strand.
AGGACTGGCTGGGAACTGGGGGATCCCTGTTCTAATCTCAGCTCTGCTATCAATTTCTTGGGTGAGTGCCAGCTTCCTCATCTATAAGCCAGAGGACTGCCCACTGTGGGTGGGTGGGTCATTGTCATAGCAGTGTGATAGGAGCCAGGCACAAGACTGCTCATCAGCCCCAGATCCACCTGTAACTGTTCCCACGATGCTCCTCTCACCAAGAATGTGGCAATCACTGGCCCCTGAGAGGGTGGCTGTAATCAGCCAGCCATCTTATGAGGGGGTGGGGTGGGAGTGCATCACAAGGTGTACACCAAAAATAGGTGCTGTTGTTAGAGGCAGGAGAGGCCAGTCCTCATATATTTCAAAAACTCAGAAGAGCACTTGAAGTGAGAACAAAAATAAGTGTAGGCTCTGGAGCCAGGTGACCCGGGTTTAAATCTTGGCTCTACCCTGTAAGACCTGTGTGACCTTGGGGAAGTTACTTAACCTCCCTGAGCTTCAGTTCCTTATGGTTAACAATATCCACCTGTCAGGCCACTGGGAAGACAATGGAATGAGTTAATGGATGTCCAAGTACCCAGGTCATCCTGGGCGTGTAACAGCTGCTGAAAACATGTCAATTCCTCCTACTTTGGAACTATCTTTGTTTAGAAGACATTTTTAGGAAGGCTGAGGTCGTGCCACTTTATTGGGCACCTACTGTGTGCCAGGCACTGTGCTAGGGAGTGTTAAGAAGTGGAATGACATCTTCCCTTCTTCCTTCACCAACACAAGTTCTTAAAGTGAACATATGACAAAGGCTCTGGTTTAATGTTGATTAGCCAAAGATGCCAGGTCAATAGCCACCAGAGGACCCATAGGAGAAATGAAAGTGAACAGATGATAGCCATTCACCTTCCACTTCCTAGCTCAAGCCACTCATTGGCCCTGTCCCCGTTGTTGACTCTATGAACCACAGCAAGTGTGTCCAGCAGCAAAAGCCTTCCCAGGTGGAGTCTAGAGACTTCCCTGAGGCCCTGGTGAGTAGGTCATCTACTTTCTCCTGTTCCTAGGCATCAGCATCATGGGTGTCAGATTATTTCTGGATTCCTAACAGCATATGGGACAGACACAGGTCATTTGGTTTCTATCCAATATGACTGGTCAGAATGTCAAAGGCTGGCTGAGGTGCATGGTTCCAAGAAGCCAGCATCCTTGCCCTGCCTTCCTGTGCCAGCACCATCTCCAGGGTGCTTTTCACACTGCTGCAGCGTGGGATTTCTTCCTAAAACAAAATTACACCATGCCTCTGCCCTGCTTGGAAACAACTGATAGCTCCTCACTGCTTTCCAGAAGAGCCCCAACACATGAGGCTGGCAGAACTCAGCCTTTGCGACTCGTCTGTCTTATCTGCATCATCTCTCATCAAAACCATGATGCGCTTCTCAAATGGCCGGGCCAGCTCCTGTCTCTCAAATGGCCTGACCTTCTCCTGCCTCTGCACCTTTGCTGCACCCTCTGCCTGGAAAGCTCTTCCCTTTTTCTCATGTCACATGGCCTCCCTGGAGATGGCTGCTCCATCCTTTGTATTTTACATGCACTAGGCAGAGACTTACAGCAGGAGTCGGCCACCCTGCACTCTGACAATATGTTTACTTCTCTCTCCCTCTTAAAGAAGAGATGAGTTCTTACTCATTGCATCCTCACAGCCTAGCAGACTGCCCAGTACTATGAATATTTATCGATTGAAGCAATGAAACCCCAGAGGCTTTGAGCACCCATGCCCCAGATAATGAGCATCACTTCTAGCAGAAGGAGAAAATACAGTCAGTTCTGTGTTTATTGTATTGAAAGTATAAATCTGTTCCAGCTCTATTGACATAGTAGGGGATAATTTGAATGTAATGTGAATTTCACATTTGCAAAACACTTAGTGAATGCAGAAACCTGCATCCAGCTGAACAGAACCACATAGGAAAATACTAAAAACACTCCTGTATGTACATATACACACCACAAACATCTGTCAGCCACCTCACTCCACTGTGGGCACTGGTGAGGCACATCCATACGATGTTCCTCCCATTTCAGATAACCCTTTCTCCACCACTTCACAGTAACTCACAATCCGCAGCTCTTCTGATGCCCACTTCCCTAAGAAAACTTGCCATATTTATTGTTGTACAGCATTGATATATTTCTTAACTATTTAATGAGTATAAAACTCTGGTAATCTTTTTATTGGATTCTTATCTTTTAAAAGTGTGTTGGCTGGGCATGGTGGCTCACGCCTGTAATCCCAGCACTTTGGGAGGCCAGGGCAGGTGGATCACTTGAGGCCAGGAGTTTGAGACCAGCCTGGCCAACATGATGAAACCCTGTTTCTACGAAAAATACAAAAATTAGCTGGACATACTGCTGCGTGCCTGTAATTCCAGCTACTTGGGAGGCTGAGGCAGGAGAATTGCTTGAACCCAGGAAGTGGAGGTTGTAGTGAGCCGAGATCATGCCGCTTCACTCCAGCCTGGGCAACCAGAGTAAGACTCCATCTCGAAACCAAAAAAATGTGTCGCTGAGGAAGTTTTCAAGTGTTGTACTTTTTAAAATTTTTATTTTAGAGATGGAGTCTCATTCTGTCACTCAGTCTGGAGTGCAGTGGCGTAATCTCGGCTCACTGCAGCCTCCACCCCCGGGCTCAAGTAATTCTCCTGCCTCGGCTGGGACTACAGGCTCCCACCTCCATGCCTGGCTAAGTTTTTATGTTTTTGGTAGAGATCAGGGTTTCACCATATTGGCCAGGCTGGTCTCATACTCCTGACCTGAAGTGATCTGCCTGCCTCAGCCTCCCAAAGTGCTGTGATTGCAGGTGTAAGCCACTGTATCTGGCCTCAAGTGTTGTGCTCTTCATTCTGTTTTTCCCACAAGCCCTGTGGTTCTTATCGCATGGGTTAGCAAAGTGTGCTGATTTTTAGGCTGCATATGTCAGGTTATATAGAACCAGCTGTGCCTGTGTGTTCAAAGACAAACAGGACTGGCTTACAGGAGGACTCCAGAGAGGAGCTGTCAGGGTGACGTTCCAGAGAGACCTTGCAGAAACCTGTGCTTCAGGGGCTTAGAGCTATAGCTTGTAGAACCCCTGGCAATTTAATTCAGCTCTAATAGCTTCAAAAAACAGCTGAGACCCCAATTCCACAATTCCAGAGATCAACTGGGCATCAGCCTCTAGATTCTTTAAACTAACAATCTCTCTCTCTCTCTCTGCCTTAGCTCTGATGATTCTGGATCACTTAACTTTTGGGTCCTGGCATTTTTGTCTGTGAAATGGACATACAGATATTCCTTCTTCACAAGCCAGAATCATGAATGAATAAAAGAATGGTAGAGATGCATCAGTTCTGTTGTGTAAACAGAAGAGCAATGTCAACCAGGAAAACATGACCAGAACTGCTCTTTTAGTAAGAAGAAAGGCAGAAAGTGGGGATTCCTGGGCAATGTGGGGCTCAGTTTGCCCCTGATGTGGCCTTTGGCACTGAAGCGTGGGAGTTCCTTTCACTGGGGTCTGCGAGCTGCACCCAGAATCTGGTGGGATGCTTTTCACCCTTGACATTTCAGAGCCAACCTCCCATCCCTGATAATGCAGGAATGTTCCTCTGGCTGGTGGACCTCTGCCAGCGAAGTGAGCGTCCCAGCTACCAACAGAGTAAACATTACTCAACTCGCTGGGGCTCTGTCACACACATTCTTCCCCTGTGTTTCTAACCTCATGCAGAGCGCAGCCCAACCCTGTTGGGTCTAGAAACTGGGAATTTAAACTCAGGCAGGAGAGAGCATGTGAAGGAGAGAGCTCATCCAAAAGGAAAGAACTATGTCCATAAATTATGAGTAGACAGAGCCATCTCTTCTACGAAGCCAAATCATTATGTTGGAGAGAGGACAGGGAGGGTCGGGGCCAGGTTTTATGGACCCAGTACTGATTCCTGGTAACTGCCTCTTCCCTGAACACATTACTTTTTTTAAGGACAGAGTCAGAGAGACAAATGATTCAGTCTCGTGAACTTCTGAGATGCTCATTTGGAAGAAAAGAATGAGAACAATTCCCTGGCTTGAAACTGAGAACTCCAGAAATGAAAGCTTTCAAATGAGTTAGCATTGCTGCCTCAGTTTCCTTTTTGTGGCATAGGACTTTTGCTAGTTCTTATTAATATTTCCTCCTCTGTGAGGATAAAGATCCATGTTTGCAAAGAGTTTAGAAGATTAAAAATCTGCATGTCTGGAAGAAAAAGCTGATGCAAGATGAAAGCAATTTAAATGCTTGGCTGGTTTCAATTCCGGATCCCTTTCTACCTAACACGGCTTAGTTAGGAGCTCAATTCACAAGAGGAGAAACACAGACAGGCCTGCGGGGACAGTAAACATTCTTGACTCAAGGAGTAAAAGTTGAGTGATACTTAAGGGAAGCCCACAAACTGGTTTTCTTATTTAAAAAAAAAATCAAAGCAAATGTAACCAAGAAAAGAAAAAGAAAACAATCTTTCATCAAAAGCACCTTGGCTGAGAACAGAAGCTGATGTGCATGGTGCACCTGAGAAAACTGCACACACGGGGAGGCAGAAGAGCAACAGAAACTCCGCGTGTCCTCCCCCACAAGGTCTACCTGTGCCACCACACCTCAACCTTACTAGAGTGGCAGTTTCTGCAGGCAAACATCTGTTGGTTTGCAACGAATACTTCAGCCTGAGGACTGCTGCTGTAGGTGAAAGGAACCAGCCTGGCACTTGAGAACTTGGCCAGTACTCACATCTGAGAGTATGTTACTCCCGTCTGCTTCTCAATGTGTCACAGGCACCCATGTGACCGAGTGGAAAACTGATGTTTAGAGAGGACAAGGTTGTTTGAACTACCTCTTGCTGGGGGGTCTCCCAGCAAGTCAGTGGTATGCCAAAGCTGACCCTTCTCCCTCTTCCCCGTAAACCCCAAATGGGCTCCAGATATGTTAAACCTCCCCATCATGACCCATTAATAGCCTGAAATGATTTTTCAGGTTTGTCTTCTTGTTCCCTGGCTGCATCCCTCACTGGAATGTCAGCCCCATGAGGGCAGGACCTTGTGTGTAGTCTCCATTTTCTTCTTGACATAGAGTCATGCTAAACATTCAATAAACATTTGTTGAAGGAGTAAATGATGAATGAGTAACCTGTGCTTCCACTCTGACTGATGACTCCACATCCCTTTCACCTTTAGGCTATTGAATTGAGTGGTGGTAAAGTGACTGACGTAAATCCATGTATCCTCTAAATCTCCCAGTTTTTCTTTTCTTTTTTGAGATAAGCTTCTAGCTCCGTTGCCCAGGCTGGAGTACGGTGCACAATCCAGCTCACTGCAGCCTTGACCTCCTGGACTCAAGGAATCTTCCCACCTCAGCCTCCCAAATAGTTGGGACTATAGGTGCATGCCACCATACCTGGCTAATTTCTTCTTCTTCTTCTCCTTTCTTCTCCTTCTTCTTCTTCTTCTTTCTTCTTTCTTCTTCTTCCTCTTTTCTTCTTCTTTTTTTTTTTTTTTTTTGAGACGGAGTTTCGCTCTTGTTACCCAGGCTGGAGTGCAATGGCGCGATCTTGGCTCACCGCAACCTCCGTCTCCTGGGTTCAGGCAATTCTCCTGCCTCAGCCTCCCGAGTAGCTGGGATTACAGGCACGCGCCACCATGCCCAGCTAATTTTTTGTATTTTTAGTAGAGACGGAGTTTCACCATGTTGACCAGGATGGTCTCGATCTCTTGACCTCGTGATCCACCTGCCTCGGCCTCCCAAAGTGCTGGGGTTACAGGCTTGAGCCACCGCGCCCGGCCTTTCTTCTGTCTTCTTTCTTCTTCTCCTTCTCCTTCTCCTTCTTTCTTCTTCTTCTTCTCTTTCTTCTTCTTTCTTCTTGTTTTTTTTTTTGTTTTTTTTTTGAGACAGAGTTTCACTCTTGTTACCCAGGCTGGAGTGCAATGGCGCGATCTCGGCTCATCGCAACCTCCGCCTCCTGGGTTCAGGCAATTCTCCTGCCTCAGCCTCCTGAGTAGCTGGGATTACAGGCACACACCACCATGCCCAGCTTATTTTTTGTATTTTTAGTAGAGACGGGGTTTCACCATGTTGACCAGGATGGTCTCGATCTCTTGACCTCGTGATCCACCCGCCTCAGCCTCCCAAAGTGCTGGGATTACAGGCTTGAGCCACCGCGCCCGGCCTTTCTTCTTGTTATTGTTTTGTAGAGATGGGGTCTATGCTGCCCAGACTGGTCTCAAACTCCTCGGCTCAAGTAGCTCTTTTGCTTTGGCCTCCCTCTCCCAGTTTTTCTATGGGCAACGGAGGCAAGCATTCTTTTTAAGGAGGGAGAGAGAAGGAGAGAGAGATTCAAATATAATCAAAATTGAAGAAATAGTATTGATAGACAGTTTCACATTTGAAGAACCGAGTTTGGGGGCCACTGGGTTGATTTGGGAATAATGACAAGAGTCAATTAATGGGAATTTACTGTGGCAACATGAATAACTTAAACGCCCTTTTCTCCAAAGAAACTAGGGTAAAACTGAGAAGGGTTAACAGTGGTCATCATTAGCCCCAAAGGCTTGGGGACAGACGCTGCCCTTCTGCAGTCTGACTCCTGGTGTTTTCTGAGCGGCTGCCTTTGCAGGCAGAGATAATATGGCTGCAATAAAGGCCTCTAGGCCTGGCCAACAAGGAGAATGGTGATGCTCCCAGTGGGTCTGGGCAAAGGGAGAAAGGCTATAAAGCCATCAGCAGACTGAGCCACTGGGTGTCCACACAAAAGTAGGTCCTATAAACAGACATCTGTATTGTGACTGAAGGGCTAATAAAATTGCCTTAGAAAACAGAGGTTTTCCACCACGGCCTATTCACAAGCAAGACCCCACTGGGAGATGATACCCAGGGAGAAGATCCTTTGAGGCCCGGCAAGTGTCAGAGCTGCCTTGTGATAGCGATTTGCCTGACCAGATCCCAGCTTCTTCATCACTGTCACAAAGGGCATCTCCATCAGTATCATTATCATCATCATTATCACCATCATCATGATGGATAGCCACTGATCACGGGCAGGCTAGGGAGGCTCGTCCCAGGGAACACCGGGTGTTGGGCTCTGAGACAGGAGCACCAGCCAACTGCTCAGGGAGCACCACCACAGACCTGGTGGCTGCCCAGAGCGGGGCAGTTTTGTTTCTGTCCCGTCATATCATTGATTTGCAGTAGTCCAGTCCCTTTTCCAGACCTCACTTTGCTCAGTGGAAACACAGGAAGAGGAGTTCTTGCTCTTTTCTTGCCCTAGGGATACTGGTTAGAGATTGTAAAAGTAGTAGAACCTTAAACTAACTAGTAGAACTAAATTACATGAGTAGACTAGTTTACTAGTAGAACATCAGGGAGAAAGTCATGATATGTTCTTTGAAAACTTTCTAGTAGCATTAAGTGTTGACATTAATTTGGGAACTGTATTCTCAAGCAGTGTTAATGGGGTGAAGCTGGATGACATTGTTTCTAGAGAAGAGAAAATGTGCATATATATATATATATATATATATATATATAAAATTATATAGCACATACCTGCTATATAAAACAAAACTAATCCCATGCCCCGTTTAATTATTATTTTTAACTCCCCTTCTCCCCGCCCCAGTTTAATTCTTAAACTGAATACGAAATTTATAAAACAGGGGATTTCTACATATGCTTCGACAGGAAACCCTCAAATAGATATCTTTATTTCACAAATATATGCAGTGTCTACCATGTTCCAGGTACAGGGCTATGGGCCGGAGACACAACGGTGAAGAAATCCAACTCAGGTTTAGATGTTGGTACAGCCCACAATTCTACCACTCTGAATACATGCATAGAGAGCAAGGTGTTCAGAGGCTTCAGGGACCTTCTTCTTCATGGTAAGATTAAAGTTTACAAGTAGGGATGCAAACCCTCCAGTTCCCCTGGCTGTGGGGCTGCAGACAATGAGGAAGAAAGCCTACTCATTTCTGTCTCCATCCATAAAACACCTTGAGATAAATGAAGCACTTTTGTGTCCATCACGCAAACTGATGTTAACACAAAGAGGAGATGCTGTTTAAGGGTTTTCCACCCTTGCTAAACAAGAACTCACTTACGCTTCACGGCCAACTGAGTCCAGTGGGTGCCGACCAGGAAGGGGCACCTACAGTGGACCGGGCCGGAAGGCATGGGCATGCCAGCTGCCATTCAAAGGCCCCGAAAGTGTTAACCTCCAGCAGTTATAGGTGTCTAGTTTATACCGATTATAAATCTGTTTATTGTGACTGGCTCCACCCAATCTGCTGGTGTTGTAAAGCTCTAATGATCCCTAATAAAGGTGGAAGGCTTCTAACAGCACACAGTTCCTGAAATGGGGAAGGAGCGAGGGAGGAGGGAGAGAAGGAGAGAGAGAAACACAGATGATGAATTTCACAATAAAATATCACAATGGCAAGCCTTCCTTTGCACTTCAAGCTGCGGAGTTCTGGGCCTCAAGACTGGATGCAACACACAGTCTCCAAACAACAGCCCGACAGAGTCGAAAGGCCCTCACCCCACACCCTCATTTGCCAGAATCCCCAGGAAGTGAAATGATTCACCCAAGGTCAGCCTTGCTTATTGGTGGCTCTGATCTCCTGAATCCTAGACCAAGGCCCCTCACCCCAGCTGCCTCTCCTTTCCCAGTTTAGCAAGGGGCCATGAGAATTACCTTCAACCCCTCCAGAACTATCCTGCTCCATCTGGCCTAGTGATGTCACCCCTGACTATGCATCCAAATCTCTCTCTCTCGCTTTTCTTTTTTTTTTTTTTTTTTTAAGATGGAGTCTCTTTCTGTCACCAGGCTGGAGTACAGTGGCGTGATCTTGGCTCACTGCAACCTCTGCCTCCTGGGTTCAAGCAATTCTTGTGCCTCAGCCTCCCAAGTAGCTGAGATTATAGGTATGTGCCACCACACCCAGCTAATTTTTCTATTTTTGTAGAAACAGGGTTTCACCATGTTGGCCAGGATGAGCTCGATTCCCTGATCTCGTGATCTGCCCACCTCGGCCTCCCAAAGTGCTGGGATTATAGGCATGAGCCACTATGCCCGGCCTCTCTTTTTTTCAGAGACAGGGTCTCACTCTGTCACCCGGGTTGTACTACAGCACCAATGGACACGTAGTGCTGAATTTACCTCAAGGTGTTTTATGGATGGAGTTAGAAATAAGCAGCCTGCTCTCCTTGTTGTTTACAACCAAACTGCCATAGCTCACTTTGGCCTCAAACTCCTGGGCTCAAGTGATCCTCTTACCTCAGCCTCTCAAGTAGCTGGGACTGTAGGTAAATCTCTTAGGGCTTTTGTCAAAAGCGCTGATGCCTATGAACATTTCATTTCTCAATTCTGATTCTAAAGGTGTGTGTGGGTGGAGGGAGCCATTTGTATTTCTAATGAGCTCCCTGGATGACTTTTATGTGGTCTGGAGAGAGATTTGAGAACCACAAATCTTGCCAATACTTAGGTCTTTGTTTCTGATGTTTCAAATGACAAGCAGCTTCATGGAAAGGGCAATCCTTCCAGGGTGAAACAGCAAGGCAACACCCTTCTCAAGAACTCAGGGAGAACCCAAGCTCTTCCATTCTCTCAACACCCTGAAGGTTCTGAGTCAATTCAATAATACTGTAATGACAGCTAAACTTCCTTGCCAGGCACTGTGCTTGGTACGGGGTGTGTCTGATCATATTTAAGCCTCACAACAGCCCTAAGGAGAGAGGTATTGGGGCAAAGACACTAATAACTTGAGGCCACACTGCCAGAGAGTGACAGAACCATAACCCAAGCCAAGCCTGATTTAGGTGCTATACTTGGCTACTCAGACACACCCACCTGAATCCAGGCCTGAGAAGGGACTGCCCATAACCAGCCCACCTTGGCTCAGGTAGACTTCACTGGGGAAAGTCTACATGCCAAAGACCATCTGCATGGTGTTTTTTTAACTTGGGAAGAACATGCAAAGTACAAGTCCTGAGGAGACTGGCTCTTGACTTCCCAAAAGCACTGGAGGCATTGAGTCCCCCCTTGCCAGCTGATTCCTCAGTGGCTGAATTCACACAAGTATGCTATTGTGGAGGCTGCTGAAGTCAGAGTATAGGGTAATGGGAAGGTACCTAAAGCAGATGCATGATCACAGGTTGAGGGGAGGGGTTTCCAGAAAATCAGCCCTTAGGAACTTCTGAGGTTTCCCTTTGCTCACTGTGGGATGTGTGCACCCTCTCCTTCTTCATGCTCCTTCGCCTGAAGTTTGGGGGAACTTCCCTTCTAAGAACAAAGGGCATTAAGCTTCCCAGATGTAGCCTCCACTGGGAACATCCCACACCCCCTCTACCTGGCAGGTTCCCAGGGCTAGTTACTAACAAGCAATACACATGGGAGGGGTACTCGCACCTCCTTTAATTAAAAAAAGAAAAATGCCCTATTAGGTAGGAAATTCATGGTCATCTCGAACTCATGAACATCATGAACCTAACCTCCTGCTACATGGTCATGACCCTCCCCTCAACCCCCACCAATCCAGCTTCCCCAGCTTCCCCTCACTGTTTCCTGAATTTGTACCAATGCTTTACGACACTCAATATGCCTCATAGTTGTCACAGAGAAGTCCTAGGAGGAGCCGGAGACTGCCTCATACCCAATGTGCTACAAGAAGCCAGCCTGAATTTGCTGTAAACATCAAGATGAATATCTAGCTGGAGATACTCAAATCCCCTAAAAATCAAGGTTAAGGCTGGGCATGGTGGCTCACGCCTATAATCCGAGTACTTTGGGAGGCTGAGTGGGGTGGATCACCAGGTCAGGAGTTTGAGACCTGACCAATATGGTGAAACCCCCGTCTCTACTAAAAAAAACAAAAATTAGCTGGGTGTGGTGGCGCATGCCTGTAATCCTAGCTACTCAGGAGGCTGAGGCAGGTGGATTGCTTGAACCCAGGAGGTGAAAGTTGCAGTAAGCTCAGATCACACCACTGCACTCCAGCCTGGGTGACATAAAAAAAAAAAAAAAAATCAAGATTAAATGAAACCTCTAAGAAGGACAGGGAAACAGGGGAAAAAACTAAAAAACCAAAAAATGAAGAAACCACCCACAAGCCTCTGCAAGGAATGATAACAGCTACTATTTATGAGAGTCTGTTATGTACAGAGTGTTTCACATATATATTATCTCATTTAATTATTCTAGTATCTGCATGAGTGGGTGTCTCTACCCCTCGAGAGGCAAGCACAGAGATTCCAGAGACTTGCCCAGGGTCACAGAGCAGTAAGTTGCCAAGTTAAGGTTGGAATTCAGGTCTGCCCCTGTAGCCTGCAATTCTGTCGCTGTACCCACTGGATTTAAAAGAGCATGTCCCGTATTAGATGTCAAGGCTGGCGATGGTAAGGCAAATTACACCAGTTAGGAGGCAAAGGGGAGTTAGTGGCTAATTCACTCCCACTACTCAAAGTGTGTCTCGGACCATCCTCTTCAACAGCACCTGGGAACTTGTTGAAAATGCAGAAACTCAGGCCTCACCCCAGGCCTACAGAATGAGAATCTGTATCTTAACCGCCCCCGCCCTCCCTCGGGGAGTTAGCATACACTTGAACATTTGAGAAGCTAAATTTGAGAACCTTAGAGTTGGTTCTCAAATGTAACTGTACATTGGTATCACTTAAAAAGTTTTCACTACTGATGTGCAGTCCCACTCACAGCCATGCTGACAGGTCTGGGGTGCAGCTTGGGCACTGGGAGTTTTAGACACTCCCTCAGGTGATTCTAAAGCGTGGCCACGTTTGAGAACTATTGTCCTACAGTGGGGTCAGCAAACTGGTCTCTTGGCCAAAGCAGCCTGTGTGCCCACATGCTAAGAATTGGTTTTACATTTTAAAATAGTTGAAAAAAAATCAATCAAAGACTATAGGATATGTGAAAATTATATGAAATTTAAATTGCAGTCCCCGTACAATAAAGTTTTATTGGAAGAAAGTGATGTTCATTTGCTTCCATGTCTATGGGCTATGGCTGTCCATAGCCCGTAGACTGCAAAGGCACAGTTGAGTAAATGCAACTGAATAGTTTAAAATACTTAATATTTACTATTTGGATCCTTACAGAAAAAGGTTGTAAATCCCTGTTCTAGAGTATTTGTGACTAGCTAGGATAATAACCATGGTTGACTGATTTGACTTTATTTGTGGGCTGCATTCCTTTTATATATATAATTTCTATATGTGTATGTGTATGTATATGTATAATACATATATATGTATGTATATTTCTCTCTCCTCTTCATCTGTGTTTGTACTTCCCACTAAAAAGTGGGTAGAGGTATAAAGCCAGATCCTATTTCTTTCCATTAAGCAGGTAGCTTCAAAGGCCCTTGCACAGATCTCTGCCTCTCTCTGCACCTGTGGTGCTTAATTCTCTCTAAGTTCCTGTCACTTCCCATCAAACCTTCAACAAACAGTTTCCAAGAGCACTTCTCCCATAAGCTGCAGGCCAGGGCTGTGTGCTTGCAGGCAGCTTCCTTCCTCCTCAGAGCTGACTGGAGGCGGCGAGGAGTCCTTGAATCCTCTAAGGATCCTTCAGGGGGATTAGGCATGACCAGTAGGGCAGCCTTAGGTGATAGGGCCCCAGTATCTCCTGGCCCCTTTGTGCAGAGGCTTGGAGCCCCACCAGCCCAGCCGCCCGGTTTCTTTGTATGCAGACCAGGGTTGGTCCCTATCAGGGGCAGGCCGAAAGAATACCCTGAAGCCTAGGCCTCTTAATCTCATTAATATCCTGATTGTCCTCCCCAGTCTAGTGTCAGCCGATGGGGTGGTACCCACAAGATAAAATGACCTTCAAATTCAAGAGATAAAATGGCACTCAGATAAAGTCCCTAAGACGGAGAACACTGGAATCACCCACGTCCACCACTAAACCTCAGGTCAGTATGAAAGTGTTTCCTACAATAGCAGACATATCAAGGCAGGATTTGTCTCTTTTTGGAACTGAAGTAATCTGCAATTTAGGGACAATGAGCCTTATTCACTGTGAGGAACTTTGCCGCTGAGATGAATATTTTTACAACGGCCCTCATAAACCCCTCCCCCTGTCTGCTGCCCAGGGAGCAGGCGGAGCTCCCAGAGGTGAGCTGAGGTACTTGCAGTGTCTCAGAAGCCCCATTAAGTTGTTAAGGCATTTAGTAGCCCAGACAGTGCCGACTGCAAGGGCAGTTCAAATCCCCGCACACATGGGGATGCAGTCGTGAAAGAGGGCGCTTTGATTTCTTGCCTGGGTAGGGCACAGAATCCACCTTGGTCAGGGGCAGTGGTTGGGGAGGAAGCAGTAAACTAGCCAGAACGGGAGACTCCCACCCTTACCCCACCTCTTTGGCCATGATCTCCCAAAGCCTCGGTGTCATTTAGTGGGGAACTGTAGGAATGTTGGAAAAGGAACTGGGTGGGGGGTGCTGTATGTGTGTGTCTTCTCTCTCTCCATGTGTGTTGGGTTTTGTGCCTGAAAAGTTCTTACATCTGCATAAAGCAAAAAGAGACGAACAGTGCGCAACAGCTCTAAACCCGTCCCCAGCACTTACTAAGAATATGAACTTGGGGACATTCCTGCCATTCTGAATAGTTCATTTCCTTGATTGTAAAATAAAGATGATACTACCGAAGGCTCCTACCCTGCAGGGTTATTATGCAGGTTACATAACATGATGCACTGAAGAGCTCAGCCCAGGGCCTAGGACCCAGGAAGTGCTCCTTGACACTGGCCATTAGAATTACTCTCGTTGAGTCACTACCTTGCCACTGGACACTTTGGAGATTTCCTTGGGCCCTGCAGAATTCAGTGCCAGGGAAAACAACAGCATTCACACAGGTACCCTGGCCCGGAGTTCGGCTTGTCTGAGACCCAGGGTTAGATTCCTGCCGGTAACCTCGGAGGGGTGTGAAGGGCGATGAGGGAGGGTCAGGAGGCAGGATTCTGTTTTTTAAGCTCTGCGCCACGTCAGGGAAGTCAAGTCCACTGGGCTTGGAGAGAGAGGAACAGAGTTCAGCAAGAGGGAGGAGCAGCAGCCACAGAAATACGTCTCTTCTTCGGTAAAGGGACCCCTGAAAGTCCTCCTGGAGAGGCCTCTTCTCTTCTTGGGTCTCACTTTCTTTGCAGGAGAATAAGTCCCCACTTCCCTCCCAAAAGGTGACACAAGAGTGAGTACATTAGCCAGGCTTGGTGGCTCATGCCTGTAATCCCAGCACTTTGGGAGGCTGAGGTGGGCGGATCATGAGGTCAGGAGTTCAAGACCAGCCTGGCCAATATGGTGAAACCCCGTCTTTAATAAAAATACAAAAATTAGCTGGGTATGGTGGCACGCGACTGCAGTCCCAGCTACTCGGGAGGCTGAGGCAGGAGAATTGCTTGAACCTCGGAGGCGGAGGTTGCGGTGAGCCGAGATCGCACCACTGCACTCCAGCCTAGGCAACAAAGCGAGACTCCATCTCAAAAAAAAAAAAGTGAGGACATCACGCATGGGAGAGCGGAGGCTGCTGAAGACCTTTTACCCTTCCTCGCCTCCTCAAGGCGGTGGCCAGATGAGCTTGCTGCAGACTAGAGCAAAGGGCACAGGCAGCAAGGACGCCACAGATCACACCGCAGATACCATGGCTCAGGCCAAGGCTAGCAGAGCTTCCATCCAGCGCCAACTTCCTCCTCCTCCTCCTCAAGCCAATCAATACAAGCACCAGGCTCCAACCAGTCCTTCTCCTTGCTGCCGCCCTGCCCTCTGACCTTTTGGGGCCTTTCTCTTGACTCATCTCCAGAAGGGCGGTAGAGGCCATCACTCCGGGCCTGCTCAATGGCCTCAGAATGGGCTGTCATGGGGCCTATAACCAGGGACAGCTCCTGCTGGCCGAGAGCTGGAATAGGGGGTGGGGGCAGATAAAGGCCTTCGAGGCTGAAGATAAATGGCTGCCTGCAGCCTGCTACAGTAACTTCAGGCCCCCAAGAAGAGCAAACAAAGGGTGCCCCTGTGACACTCCCTGGAAAGATGAAGGCCCAGCAGCGGCAGCCAGGCTGGTTCAAAGCCCCAGCTTAATTGTCAATTAAGCATGCATAAGGGAGACAAAGCCATGACAACCCTGGGCCGCATGCTGGTGTGTGATTGTAAAGCCGAGCAGGGCAACGCTGCAAACAGCTGATTCTGCTGACGATGTGTTTGCAGGGCATCTTGTAACCAATCAGCCGCTGACAGAGGCAGAGTGCTCCTCCTGCCACCCCCATTGTGCCGGACATTCCAGGACCAGGGTCACACCGTGGTCATTGTGGACAAGTGGGCCACAGTGTGGTAAGCATGGCCGGGAGGGAAGGTGCTGTTAAAGAAAGGGTGCTCGGACCGGGCGCGGTGGCTCAAGCCTGTAATCCCAGCACTTTGGGAGGCCGAGGCGGGTGGATCACAAGGTCAAGAGATCGAGACCATCCTGGTCAACATGGTGAAACCCCATCTCTACTAAAAATACAAAAAAAAATCAGCTGGGCATGGTGGCGCATGCCTGTAGTCCCAGCTACTCAGGAGGCTGAGGCAGGAGAATTGCCTGAACCCAGGAGGCGGAGGTTGCGGTGAGCCGAGATCGCGCCATTGCACTCCAGC